>NC_092690.1:5396835-5697335 GCF_964275005.1 Diadema setosum
ATTGAGCTGGACTGTGGAATAATGAAGAGATAAATGGTCACCTTGGCATAATAGAGGAAACGAAGAGAGGCTGATAATACTGCTAAAATTTTATGAACCAATCATAACGTCTCCTGAGAGAACACTAAATAATAGATGCATTGATTACGTTTCGCGCAGATGTCATGAACTATAACCGTGACAACGCAGAACCCATGTGTATATATAATAGAGACGCTTTGTTTAGGTGAAAATTGTCTGTTTGTTTGTTTGTTTTGTTCTATGTCGTTGTTCTGAAGGTTCGTTCATTCGAAATTCACTAAAAGTGAAGAAAGTGATATGAGGAACACGATAGATGCAATCAGATTCTACTGCCTCGAATTATAACTATTTATTAGTTATTTATGATTTCGTCCCTATTCATATTCCGTGATGAAAAAAAGAAAAAGACAAACACATAAAATTGCTAATTATTTAGCAAGATTTATTAAAATCAATGATACAGAACCAAGCAAGTTATGGGATTTTGAATTTGCACAAAACTTTCTTTCCAAAGTATGTTAATGAGCGAACTACAATATCGACGCAAAATAGGAAGAGTTAATGATGTGGAGGCCTATACCCCGCAACACAACCTTTAATTTTAATTGTGCCATGTTGGTCGCTAATCCCCCTAGAAGTCATAATTTGCCGGTTATTGAAAGAAAGAAAAATTATTATTGCTCTTATTTTATTAACATGGGATCAAAATCCGAGCACTCTTACGTCATCATTTAAATGAAATGCATTCTCAAAGGGTACAATCAACATTTATTCCAAGGCTTGCCATTGTAATATATATTCATAAGATTCATGACAACATGAAAAAGCCCCCTCAACAAGGAAATGTCAATTATTTAGGTCTACACCTTAAAAAAAAAAAAAAAAAACCACCAGGATATTCCCCATCTATATTTAAAACTGGATGATTTTTTTTTTCATATATTATCATTCAATACTTAATTTCGATGCAAGTAACGGTGCTCCCCTTGAGGATTCTAATGAATTCAGTATACAGGAAGGAACACGCACCATGATTGTTTGTAGTTTCTGACCGTGCCACAATATTGTAAATTGAATAATTCAACAGCAATCCACTCTACTAGATGAAAGCAGAATGTATTATAGCTTTTGCAGTCAGCAGAGAATCAATTTTGTTTCGTTTTTCTCGCTTGCAAATCAATGTTTCCATATGAAATATGTTAGAACTTTCTCGAAATTTAACGCAACAGAGTATGAACAGGGAAGGAATTATATGAAGAACATGTTACTTATAATCAGAACTCGAGGCAGCAGAATCTAACATGTAGAGTATTGCTTATCCCAGGTATGATAATCTCATTAACTTCACTTTTAATCAATTTCTCTACAATTTTCTCAACGATTTCTGACTTCATTATACTTTCATGCGGCGTAATAATTCACGTACCATTCTTAAAGGATATTTCCAGTTACTTTTCTTTGTAATGTAAATTTAACTGTCGATAGTGATCAATTAATATAATGTATCACAATCCACTCTTTTCATATTCGATATACAATATTTTCATTCGATTTCCCCCTTTTTCCTCATAGTGACAAGAAAATTGAATATAAATGATATTGAGATGGAAGAAAAACATACTGATTACAAAATAATGTTTGACAAATCGACCGCAAAGTTTAAGTTCTCTCTCTCCCCCTCTCTCCATCTCTCCCTTTCTCTCTCTCTCTCTCTCTCTCTCTTGTCTTACAAGCTAAAGTATACCATTCCGGCTATAACATCTTAAAGACTTAATTTTGTCTAAAAAAAGGGTGTTACTTTTTTTCATCTCAACGTGCACAATTTGCTCCAACGTGGAAATTCAATTCTTTTCTCTCCAATTCATGCATGGTTTATTCAATCTCGCAGATGAGTTACTGAATTGCAATAATTGTGTTTACATAGTAAAATGACATAAGAATAATAATCTCATAAATCAAAACACAACATACATAACATAAATTGTTTTTAAATCAACTAAGCTGTTGGTCAGACATGCGTTTCAAACGAGTAAATGGTATTCAGGATATTGACACTATAATATTGGATTATATAAGTGAAGGTTGTTCTAATACACTGATACTGTTGTTCTTGGCTCAAAGCAAATTAATGCTCGGCAAAGTTGACATGAAGGACTTTGTCATCCACGTTGGCGACAACGTCGTGTATATACCCATTCCCCAAGACTCGCAATTTAGGCGTTTCTCACATATCAAGATCCATAAGATACCAACTCCGCAACCTTAGCTTCATTCGTTGTTATCTGACCAGGAGTACAACAGAACAGCTTGTCCACGCCCTAATCTCTTCTCGCCTTGACTTTTGTAACTCTCTCCTTCTCGGCCTTTCCCAAAGACAGCTCTCCGAACTTCAACGCCTCCGAAACTCTGCAGCTCGACTTCACCCTCACTAAGAAATCCTGTCACATAACTCCCGTTCTTCAGTCACTTCACTGGTTACAAGTTTAAAAGCGTATCATCTTCAAAGTTCTCTTACTGATTTACCACAAAGTCCATGGATCCTCGCCACTCTACCTCCAGAACTCCATACATTCATATCAACCCCCTCGTAGACTCCGTTCAGCTGGTACTTCACTTCTCCAGGTTCCTCGATCCTCTCCCTCTTGGGGAGACCAGAGCTTTTCCCAAGCCGGTCCTTCTCTCTGGTACAATCTTTCCCTTTTTCCTCTTCAGGCTTCCTCAACCAATTCCTTTAAGCAACTCCTAAAAACACATCTGCTTAATTCTCAATTGTGAATGAAGCATGATTGTTATAATTTGAGTTGTTTTGTATACTTTACTGCATATTTCGTACATGATGGATTTTCCTTAAAATGTTCTTAGATTGATTTCGTTATGTATAGTAAAGCATTCTGTTTTTGTTTGTATTTCATTTGCTCTGATATGTTATCGTATTTGAATATTGTATGGTTGTATTATGTACTGTTCATGCTGGTTATGTAAGAGCGCCATGAGCATCATTCTTGATGGACTTCAGCGCATTATGAGAGGCCACTATTATTATCATTATTATTATAAGGAACCCGCGGTTATTACGAAGTACTTTTACGAAGTAAAAGGTCAGGTCCAAAAATCATTACCTATATTACCTTTGTATGAACTACTTTTCTGTTCGGCTGTGACGAAGCTTCTATATAACGAGAGTCCAATGTTAGTTTGTTTGACATAGAATATAAGATTTATCAACGAAAAGAACAGACGAATCTAAAACATATAGCGTAATATATAGCACATAATACACAGGTTTAAATACGAAATGATACAAACACAATGTATTGAGTGTAGGATGCATGACTGTATGATTATCTATCAGTTGTCATGCATTGTGATTGCCCAAAATGCAGTGATCTGAGCAGTGAAAGGCCTAAGACTTCATTTTTTTTCAAAGCATGTAATGATGATTATTAGTGAAAATGAATAACCGTGTCGCAAAACCAACCATATTTTTTATTCATCTTTTTGTTTGTTTGTTTGTTTTTTACTGTGATATAAATTGATTATTAAGGGAAGGTTGTCATTATAGGCCTAAGTACAAATTTGAATAATTGTATAGCAAATGACATCTTCAGTGAAAGTGAGAGGAAATTGTATTCCCTGATAAGAAATTTTGTCACTGATTATCACGACTATTTTCTGTTTTTTATGTCTTCTGTAACATTGTTATTCTCTAATGAGGCAGTTGAAGTTCCATTGTGTATTGTGTTTGTGTGATTTGCATGTATTTTTATGTAAATTTGTTATTGGCCAATATCCAAAGTGACAAGAATTTCCATTGTGGACAATCAATCAATCAATCAATCAATCAATCAATAATTCATTCATTCATCCATTCATTAAATCAATATCAATCGGTGATTAGAGAAACAAACCATGCCAAAAATTTACAAATCTACAGTAACACCATGATCCGCTGAACAGATATTGACATGATTACCTTACGAGGATACTACCCGATGGAAAAGTGTAATTCGAACTGCTTCGTGGCAGATATCTTCCTCCCTTCAACAACAACACCCCCCCCCCCCCCCACCGGTGGTGCTGTAACACACCAAAATGATGTTCAAGCTCAGTCAATGTAGATTGTGATTATTCTCCCTCCAGATCGCTCTGACTTTGTTACCATCGAGCCGCTTGAACAAGGAGGGGAACATCTTTCTGAACGCCTTCCGAAAGAAGGGATTTTTAGTGCTGTAGATGAAAGGGTTCGCTGCTGAACTGATGTTCAGGAAGAAAAAGCTGTTGTCGCTTGCGAGTGCGAAGGCGAGATGACTTACGTCAAGAAAACATTTGAGGGTAATAAAAACACATGCAGGAAATAAGCTGATGTCGTTTGCGAGTACCAAAGCAAGATTACTACGGCAAAGAAATATCTCAATGTAAGCCAAATGCAAGTCGGGAATAAGCTGACGCAGAAGATGACGACCAGGAGTAGGATAGCGCGTATTGCTTTCACCTCTTGCTTGAGCTTTGATCCCAGAGGAGGGATGCCTATGGGTGGCTGATGAGGAGCGGCCATCTGGATTCGGCGGGCCTGAGATTTTGCGATGGAGAAAATCTGGAAGTTGCTGCCGTGCCGATTACGATGAGGCTGAACACGATAATGCAACCACTGCCTACGAGATCATGAACTTTTCTGGACGACCTTGAGTTACACTGTAAAAACATCGGTGTTAGATTTAACACCACGGGTGTTAAATCTAACACCGATCAAACTTCAATAAAGGACCACACACACAGGTGTTAAAAATGCACTGTGATGGTGTTGAAAAGTGTTCGCCTGACACTTCGTGGTGTTAATTTGACACTGTACCTGGTGTTATTTTGACACTGTACTGGTGTTAATTCAAAAATGACACCACATGGTGTTGATTTGATATTTGCTGGTGTTGATAGCAATGGTTTAACACCCGTCCAGCTTCAATAAGGGACCACACCAGCTGGTGTTACTTTGGTGTAAATTTATTTTCACATTTTTTCAAAAATCTAGTATTTTAATGTAAAATTCTTGATCGTCTTGTTTAAATTAAAAATCAAGAAGAAGTGCAGTTACTAAGAAACTCTTCAAAAAACAGTTAAAAATTTGGAAATGACACCCGTAGGTGTTAATTTAACACCATAAATAAGCACCGAAAATTTAACACCAGCTCTGTGTTCACTATTTAACACCGGACTTTTTGCAGTGTAGGCTGTGCTGTACAATACTATGTCCGGATTGGTCCTCGCTGGAGCCATAAGCAAACGTGAGAGCACAAGTCAAACAACCCACCCACACCTCAACAATCATAATGGCCACCAGTCTGGAGGTAACAATGGAAACGTACCGCAAGGGTCGAGTTATGGCGACATATCTGTCTACATTCACCAATACGATGACCGCAGTTTTATACCCCGGTGAAGATGACGGACCACATTGAGAAATACCCTGCTGTTGCCTGAGTGCACGTAGCGTGACTTCGAACAAGTCTGCTGAAGACTTCTACAGGTATGGCAACCAGTCCCATCAGGAGATCCGCAAGGGCCAGACAAGCCAAGAGAAGGTAGCTTGGTTCCCTCAGCGTCGGTTCCCTTCGTATGGCGGTCATGACTAGAGCATTGCCGATTACGATGACGATGGCGAGAGGTGTGAAAGCGACAACCATCAGTGACCGATGGAGACGAGATTCCATAAAGACGAAATCTATCTGCTGTGGTAAGGTTGAGTTGTTAGAAAATTCCATTTTGTGTTGTCTTGTATGGTACCATTAAACACAATGACTACTTGTTATCTATCACTCTGCGTCAAACTTGCTTTGGAGGAGGCCTACAGGGCCTACACTGGAAAAAAATATCCGCGCTATTTAGGTCTCATACAATACGTGTTTTCTTCTTTTTTTTAATCAGATTTTCCGGTTTCTGCTCTTGCCATCCGCTTGCATATTAGTAATTCAAACTTTTTATTTTGTAACAAATAGTGAAGATATCATACCCGAAATCACGAGAAAAATCGTTTCTGAATGTGGCCTATAGTCTATACTTCGTGGTTCTCATGCAGCACATTAAGACTTTCTACCAGTGTACACCATCTGACAAACAATTAAGAAAGCGAACAGCATTTTTGTTTTCAAGAGCTGTCCTCTTAGATCCTGGACATCCAAGAGTCACAAGAATTGTTGATATAGGCTCATCCGATTACGAATATGATTCAGAATAAAACATTTGCGAGTCACACCACTTACTTCACTGATAGAGCAAAAACAAACGGTAGATGCAATCAAATCAAATTCATCTCAGAGGTCCAAAGCCACGTATATTAAAAGATCCCTCGTACTTATTGATTCTCGCCTAAAACTGTAAATTGATAAGATTGTTCGCGCCGTCGGGGTTAAAAAGAGTATGCAGCCACTGCTTGCCGTAATATCAAAGTGATTCGGAAGTTTGAAAGCAGTTTGGAAGAATGACTTGATCGCTCAGACCAAAATTGTTTCCCTGAAATTTATTCTGGCGAGGCCTCGATGGCAAAACCTCTGCGTGGCGAAACCAGCTGATCAGTAGTCCTTGCTTGGTGACTGTTGCACTCCGACACGAATAATCGTCGAGCGACTGAAATTAAAATCCTTGAGCTGGCCAGACCATGGAGCATAACGAAGGGACTCTGGTCACTGAAGAGCATTCATAGGGTAACGAAAAGGGGTTGGTAAGATTGCTCGAATTGAATAAACCAATCGGAATACCTCCTGGCGGAACGCTAAATATTCATTTCCTTGAACTCGTCCCGCATTATAAAAACCACAACGTAGAGGGTCTAAATAGAACTGTTATGTTTGACTTGGGTGATTTTTTTTTTTATTTCACCAACCATTGTTGGATGGTAAACTGCACCCTCCGCCTTCTCTAAAGTAGACATTATGATTTGCTTATTTTATTTTAATGTACATTTCAGACATAACTGAGGCTGCAGTATATATTCATGCCAACAATGGTTGATTAATTATTTTTTTTTCTTTGCTCTGGTTTTTCTTAGAATAGTAGTTGATAATAATATTAATAATAATAATAATTATTATTATTATCATTATTATTATGATGTTGATAATGATAAAAATCATTATTAGAAACATTAACGCGGTACCCATCCACTCATGGGTGCTCAAGGCGCTCGCAGTTAATTTTCATAAAAAAGACAATCTGTCGGTAGGCCTATATACAGCAGCACCATTTTCACCTGAAGAAAATACAGGGCAGGGACAATAAGTTTTGCTAATTACTTTCCAACGGTACCCTGATTTAGGCCTACACAATAATCATCCACCCACGAACGGATTAGATGTCAAGTTATAGTAATATGATATTATGAGCAACTACAAAACAATGAAATGAACAAGAGAATAATCATTATACCTGCATACAAACATCGAAAGTAAAACAGAACTGGAGAAGGTTAGATTGACTATTAAGGAGTGTCTGAGGAGTGTGACAATGAAATGTGAAAAAGCTTTAACTGTTGGATTCAGTGGGAAAAAGAGTTGAGTTGAGTTGAGTTTATTAACAACATACATATGAATATGATAACATGATAACATGAAATTCCACAGTGTAAGATACAATAACATGAAATTTTTATGAGAATACAATGATTTTGTACAAGGTTCTTATAGATTTGCAAGCATATTTTACATACCTATATCTACCTTACATAAGAATACATGTGTTATAATACATTTAGTTTCGTTGTGATACATTTATCACTGAAAAGGCAAAGAGAATGAATAAGTATGTAACGTAGACATATATGCATAGACAGAGTTTCTGAAAAAAAAATAATCGAAAAAAAATAGAAAAACAGAAGATAATGTTGTTAAAGGGGGAACCAAAAGTTAGCACAAGTGCTAGTCGAGAATGGTTCTCCCATCATAGCTACATGTATATTTAAGCTGCTTATTGCAAGGTCTACTCTTTTAAAGTAACTGTACTATAGAAGTACATTAAACTGAACACTGAAATTTCTTTTCATCACTAAACTTCTTTTAACAGGTGATTCTTTAGGTTTCTTCTAAATGAAGATCTTGTTCTTTCCTCTTGAACATTTGTGGGCAAACTATTCCAAAACTTTGATCCGACAAAAGATATAGAAAATGTACCATGTGTCGTTTTACATTTCGGGAGTCTAAGCATGGAATGATCTTTGCCTCTAGTCCTGTATGCATGATTCATTGGCTCATAATATTGCGTTACAGAATGTGGTAAATGTCCCTTGTGTAGATCATATACAAAGGTTGACACTGCAAGCTTATGCTGGTCAAAAACATCTAACACTCCTAGACTGGTGAATAATGGCCTAGAACCTGTTTTTAAGGGGGAAAATGTAATTGCTCTCACGGCCATTTTTTGCGCTAAAAATATACAATTCAAGTGGCTTCTGTAGGTACTTCCCCATACTTCAATTCCATAAAGTATATGTGATTGTATAAAGATTTTATATAAAAGCATGAGAACATGCCTTGGAACAAAGTATCTTAACTTGAAGATTAAGCCAATTTTGCGCCTAATGCATTTGTTGATACATTTAATCTGATCCTTCCACATCAAGGTCTCATCAATTTTGATTCCTACAAAAGATGCTACATTTACTCTTTCTATAACCGTTTCAGAGACTGTTAACACACCTTTAATTGCAATTGGTTGTCTTGGTCCTTTAATAATCATATAATTTGTTTTCTTCAAGTTAATAGTTAATTTATTCACAATACACCATTTCTGTACCTCATTCGATTTTCCATTTACATGATTGATATCAATTTCTTTTGTACCTTTGGGAAATGTACGAAAAATATTGGAATCGTCAGCGAATAGTCTGAACTGAAAATAGTTACATGAGCTAGGTAAGTCATTGATGTATAATAGAAACAGTGTGGGTCCTAGCACTGATCCTTGTGGTACTCCACATGTGATCGTTCTACTACTGGATACTTCATTCTTGTAGCACAATACCTGCGATCGGTTTGAGAGGTAATTTTGGAACCACTGCAACACAATGCCTCTTATGCCATAATATTCTAACTTCGCTGAAAGAATGCGATGATTGATTGTGTCAAACGCCTTTTTGAAATCTATAAATATACCAAGGGTTATTTCACCTTTATCATTTGAATGTATTAATGTATTAACCAAATTGATTAATGATAATTTTGTACTGTATTTCTTACGAAATCCATACTGATGTCTGTACAAAATTTTAGTGGACTCTAAAAAGTCCATTAGACGACCATTGACTAATTTCTCAAAAATTTTTGCAATTACTGGCAGAACCGAAATAGGTCTGTAATTACCTGGGTCATCCTTCGCACCTTTCTTGAACAAAGGCGTCACTTTTGCAATGTTAAGAGTATTTGGGAATTGGCCTATTTCCAATGACAAATTAAAGATATAAGTCAATGGGGAAACAATATATGGTGCTGCGTCCTTGATCAATCTTATTGACAAATTATCATAACCATGAGACTTTGTAGCATCAAGAGCATATACAATATCCATAATTTCTTCTTCTCTTATAGGTTTCCAAGCCAAAGAATTTGTGTTTCTGGCACCCAAATAATCTTGAAAACAACTATTAGGAGGCCCATTTGGTATTTGTTCTGCCAAATTTGACCCAACAGTGACAAAGTAGTTATTGAGTTCTTGGGTTATTTCATTTTCAGAAGATACAACTTTATCAATTCCACCTTGATTAATAGTTAACTTTTTTATATCCAAATGATTATTCTTACCCTTTCTACCAATTAACTCATTAATAGTATCCCAGGTCTTTGTCATGTTACTTTTATTACGATTAAAAGAATTGCAATAATATAATCTCTTTGCATTTTTAATGACTGTTACCAAAGTGTTTCGATATCTTTTATACTTGTTTCCGTATTCGTCACTAAAATTTGAAGACCTGTAGTTTTTGTATAAGTTGTGCTTCTTCTTGATGGATTTAAGAATCGCTGATGAGATCCAAGGTTTCTTTGGGCTGTTCTTTTTCTGGGATACACTATATTCTATTGTAGGTGCATGCTTATCACATATTTTCTCAAACATATCATGAAAAACTTTATAAGCTGTGTTTACATTGTCGTAGCTAGGTACATGTGCCCATTCAGTTTTCCCTAGATCCTCGTGAAATGACTGGGCATTAAATGACTTGTAGGATCGGGCAAATTTCTGCACAAAGACATTCGTATTTTCGTTCCCATTTTCAAAAATTACAAAAATTGGAAAATGATCTGACACATCTGTCTCAATGACACCTGACTGAATTGTATGACTGTACACATTAGTATAAATATGATCAATAATAGACGACGTAGAATCTGTCACCCTTGTGGGTGATGAGATAATCTGTTGCACTCCTGTACTCTCTACCATACTCAGATAATCATATATCTTTTGATTATTCGTTTGAGATATATCTATGTTGAAATCACCAAGAAGTACAATGCCTGTTTTTCCAACATTAAGTTCCTCTAAAACATTAAGCAAGCTATTTCGAAATTGTTCAACATCAGTATTTGGTTTTGTATAAATTATTCCTATCACAGTTTTATCAAAACAATTCTGATTTATCCTCAACCAAAGACTTTCCGTGTGTTCAACATAATAATTCAATGCAACATAGTTAAGCATCTTATGAATATAAGCTCCTACTCCTCCACCCCTCTCCTTTCCCTGGCGGCAATTGACCTCCAAAACATAATCCTGTAGTGGTAATGTGTTAACATTACATGTACTAACGTTCCAAACTTCAGAAAGTGCAATAATATCAAACTTGAATTTAAGGCTGTGATCATACAATAATTGCAGTCCACTTATATTTCTATTTAAAGACCTAACATTGACATGAGTGATACTAAGAGAGTTCTCATTTTTTTTTTTTTGTTATTTCATTATCAAAATCACTGGGACATAATTTGTATTCATGAACTTCCAAAGTATTGACTTCATTTTCTATCATTACTTATTAGGTTGGAGTTTATCTTAAATTGGGATTAACAAGGTCACAGGCTATACTATAAAGTGAAGTTTGAAATCACCATAGGAGACATCATCAAACCCCAGAAACTTACGCATGCGGATTAATCTTAAACTATTTGCCCTAAATATCAAACGTTACCGTTTGTCACATTGAAAATGCATTTCTACGCCGTTTCATGTAGGTCCTATGTTATTTACATCGGTCATTCAACTAGGTAAGTCATGTTTATGTACAGGGAGAACGAGACAAAGAGTGGGAGTGAGTGAGCGAGAGAGAAACAGAAAGAGAGAAAAAATGTAAAGACAGGTGTCAATATTATGCAGACTGTGCCATCGATGACTGAGACCAGTTTACTCTTTTGCATATCAATTAAAAGCTGTGTGTAAGGAAAGACAGAAAATAGCTCCAGTACCGAGAGTGTGCTGTAGATGTTTCTTTCAAGTCCTGTTATTTGTATAAAATGCCTAAAACGCCTCGAAAAGGAGTGCCCTATATAGCAGAGTAGGCAATTTACTATAGAGTTGAGTTCTCCCGTGGCAGACACCATCTAGATCTTGTCGGGAGCACACCCATTTATAGCTCGGGGGCAGGAAATCCACCCGCCACACCCAGGCGCCATTTGGCACGATATTTTAAGCAGAGCTCAATTTCGTTTGCGGCCAGGACAAGTGAGGAGCCGTACACCTTCAGCCTTTATGCAGTTTTACAGCAGACGGGCCGAACGTACATTTAATCCGTATTTACACCGGTCATCGGTAAGTTAATTGCGGTTTGAAAATTTTGTCGTGTATAAAGATGTGAACACTATACTTCAGGGCATCACAGTCCCGGAGAATCCAGTAAACAAATGATAAAGTAATTGTAATGGTGTACAGCTTTAGAAAATGAAGCAGTGATGTTTGACAAAGTATGCACTGTTATATTGATAATTCCTGCAACATATTATCGTGTGAATTATATATGCACTATGTGAAATGGATAATAACGGAGATCTCAATTTTCACTGTGATGTCAGGATTATAAGTTAGCAATCTTTGTGTGTGTGTTTGTGTGCGTGTGTGTGTGTGTGTGTGTGATTAGAAGGTACCCCATTGTCTATGTCGCATTTAAATGATTTTGTAGATGGCGCCAAGGCGAGTTTACTCCCAGGTAGACGCATTCCCAGCAGAGCGACTGTGTCCGCCCCTCGCTAGGGAGAGCCTTTGGACTCGACTGCGGAACGCGTGCCCCTCGCAATCTTTTGGAGTTGGAAAGTGCGTTCCACCTCAACTTCGAAACCCCGCATCCACGGACGGTCTACCCACGGAGGTTATGTGTTGGAAGTGAGAAATTGTTAACAATTTATTAAGTGACTCTTTGGACGACGCAGGTGAGAGATGAACCGGGTGGGTGCATGAGACACCTGTAGATATGATTTATAATGA
The DNA here is from genome assembly GCF_964275005.1 of Diadema setosum. Lineage (NCBI taxonomy): Eukaryota > Metazoa > Echinodermata > Echinoidea > Diadematoida > Diadematidae > Diadema > Diadema setosum. The sequence goes on from NC_092690.1 coordinate 5,409,310, forward strand.
CGTGAAGATGTGACTGAAATTGTAAGGTGAATGTAAAGTGAACACAATTCGAATAATAATTTTGGTAATTCCATGATTGTGGGTTAGTACAGAACCCTGATGTCAACGGAGGCAGTGTAGTAGAAGACAACGCTATAACGGTCGTGCGTGCGGGCTGATCACCCCAGGATCAGCAATACGATGAAGTGAATATTATATAGTGCTGCATTTGACAGCGATGTCGTAAAACATATTATTCGGAATAAAGTGACAAGTCGAAATTACAAGTGAAGCCGGACCAAGCCAGGGTCCCGTTCACACAGTTGCGGAACATGTGGTGTTAAATTCAATAAACCTCATACAGAATTTTGGCTTACTTGTATACTTTTCTGTTGGTCACAGCCCCCTGATTTCGGTTTTGTAAATACTTTCACAAATTGTTTTAATAAAGTGTACATAAAAGTGAATGGCACGAGTGTGATCGAGTTATGATTTAAGTCTGCCCATGTGACACCGGTATTCAGAGTCGAAGTTATGTCTGACAATGTCTGCTGCAATGGGTTTTCTTTTGAAAAAAGAACTACCCTCGTTTGTAAACGAACGTGGTTTTTCTTCTCTTTTTTTTTCTGTACGAAGTCGGTTCTTGAGTATTGTATAGATGAAGTGTTGTCGTTGTTTTTGGAGAATATTTTGTTTTGTAATTGGCAGAAAAAGAAGTAGGCATGTACAGGCAAGAGAAGGTGACTATGCAATATTGTTGATCTGATTTGCGGGTTTGAATAAATCTGGGAAACAGCCATTCAGCAGAGAAGAGGCTAAGTAATGCGTGTGAGCACGTACAGGAGTTTATGCTCAAAAGTATCTTTTTTTTTTTCTTACCGACATGACCGAGGAACAAGCTCCTCCTTCACATCATTATTATCTTCACCCTCGCTAGATACTTTTAAGACCCTCCTGAAGACACATTTAATAAAGTCAATATAAGTTGAATTAGTATGATCTTATATTTTGGTATGTTCTTTTTTCTTGTGTGTGTATTAAGTAATCTAATTTTAGTATTTGATAATTGCTAAATATACTGAGTAATGTAAATTATTGTAGAGTTTGTAGTTATGTTGAATAATATTATGTAAGATCATGGTTTGGTTAGTTATGGTTCACTAGTACCTCCTTGGTATGATACATATAAGGCGCTTAGAAACTGTGTATAAGCGCGTTTAAAAAAAGTTGATTATTATTGTCATTATCATTGTCATTATCATTATAATTATCATTATTATTATTATTATTATTATTATTATCATTACTATCATCAGCAGCATCATCATCAACTTGGAAGTAGTGTGTTGGTAATACTTCTGAACTATTAATTTTAGATCTAGGTGTTTTCAGTTATTCATGTGTATCATTCTAAAAATTGGGTAAGGTTTACATGCTTGTGGCGGTGTATGAAATGAATTATCACACGATTTTACTTAATATAATGTTATTGTTACCCTCTACCTTGCAATATACACTGATATAATGATTATTTATTTGTGCTTGTAATTGATTGTTTCATGCTTTTTTTTTTTTAATTACGATGTTCTGTTATAACATTCTTCGTTCTTGTCCTTTTTGATATTCATTTTCAACCCAATCTATAATAGACCTACTTGCGTATTGTTATCATCATTTTGTGTTTATGATTGCATTGTGTACTTTCTTTTTTTTTGGGGGGGGGATTTGAAGTTGCAAGTTGACAGGACCATCTTAACCCTGTTCTATCAATCTGTCATTGAAAGTGTGGTCACCTTTAGCATCATTTGTATTTTTGGCAATCTGACAAATGAACAAAGGGGCAAAATTGATCGAACACGGAAAGTGGCACAGAGGGTGATAGGCTCAGAGCTCCAATCTACGCAATCCTTGTACTATTCCAAACGTGTACTATCCAAACTGCAGAATATAATGACAGACACCTGTCATCCACTCAATGTTTGTTTTTGTTTTTTTGTGTTCAACCGTTCTGGAATAAGGTTGTGTCCACTTCAAACTCGTCGAGCACGCTTTATCAGGCAATCTTTTACCCCAAACTCAATACATATGTTCAATGCATCAGTTAGACGATGATATTTTGATGGTTTTGGGAAAACTTGTGTGTGGAGTTGATATCAATATAGGTATTATGTGAGGTCACTGAATGGCTTTATGTTTTTATGAGTGGATGAGGTTGTGTTGATTGAAGGTATTGTTTGTCAATGGGAGTGATTATTGGAGGGATAAATGATCACATTGATTTTTGATGTATGTAATTTTGGGTCAGTTGTGCTATAAAGTATGCTGTTATTAGGGAGTTTTGCAGTAGGGCTTGAAGTGTAAAGATCGATATTGTCATAATATGACCTGGCTGTAGATAGTTTTATTACAGCTGCTGTTTACTTTTGTATATTTGGCATTGCCCGACATTATTGTCCTGATCGAAATGTTCACCGGTATGTTGGTAGTTTTGTTTGTAACTCACATTTTGAAACAGGTCTATTATAGCTGCAGTTTATCTTTTGTATATTTGGCAGTGTCTGACATTATTGTCCTGATCGAAATGTTTATCGGTAGGTGCCTATGTTGGTATTTAGTTTTTGTTTGTAACTCACATTTTGAAACAGTTGTATGGCTGCTGTTCACATTTTGTATATTTGGCAGTGTCTGACATTATTGTTCTCATTAAAATGTTTACCGGTATGATGTTGGTAGTTTTTGTTTGTAGCTCATATTTTGACTTTTTTTTCTTGAATTGTGGGGGGGGGGGGTGGAGTTTCTGTTTTGTTTTGTTTCATCTGCACATACGCGCTCCAGGGAACAGGATAATGGGCCAGGGACAAATTTCACATTCCTCTCTCCTCCTCTCTCCCTCTCTGTCTGTCTGTCTGTCTGTCTCTCCCTCTCTCCCTCCCTCTCTCTCTCTCTCTCTCCTTCTCTTGTGTGGGTTATGGAGCAAATGGTTTTGGGTATATATAAGTATAAATGAAGATCTGAATATAAAAACGACCCAAGTCCAATTTTTGGCCAAATTCAGTTTGACATGGGAAATTGTAGCTTTATAATATGCATGGACTCGATCTTTAATTGTGTATAGATTATAAATCCCAATTACCCCCGGAAGTGCCTGAATTGAAGGATTTAAATCTAATATAAATGTAAGAATGAAGGACTTGGGTCATTCTTACATTCATATTATAGCGCCCTCTCTCATCCTTCTTTCATCTCCTATAGCAGAATATCATGTATATATGATTCAAAGAACGACCCAAGTTCATCACACAAAATGTCCTCTCCGCAATTAATGTAAATGTTAATTGTCATGATAATTTATGTTCTAATATGTATTTACAATGTTGCCTTCCAATCACAGTTAAATATAATATTATTGGACAAATAAAAAAGATATGAAGTTGTTTTTTTTTTTTTAAGTTTACTCGAAATGGTCTTCCATGGACTTGGGTCGTTCTTATATTCAGATACTCAAATGTTGAAATAGTATTATTATGTTTGAAGTGATTTGATGTATTTATTTAACCCTATAGGGAACATCAGAGGGCTTATTTAATTATGTTATGTTTGATATTACTGGTTGTTATGACAAATGTTAACTGAGACTGATGTTAGTCATTTGTGTGTGTGTGTGCGTGTGTGTGTGTTATTTTGAATTTTCTGATATAAGTTTTATTCGTAGTATTATATTATAATTTTGTAAATGGGGCTGAGAAGGGTTGAAGTAGTTTGATCTATATAGGGTTATAAAGAACTGATATGTTGTATATGTATAATTATGTAATAGATTTGCAGGGTGTTGTTTGTATTCATTGTGCTTAGCTTATCATAGACGTTATTATGTAATTATGATGTAAAATGTGTTTGTACTGTCATGATCATTTTGTTGCAATGTAATGCCAGTGGAAACCAAATTTCTATGTCTGACATAGACCAATAAAGAAATGAATCAAATGAATGAATGTATATATATATATATATATATATATATATTTACTTTTAACTTTATTATTTGTGTTGTTTCGTTTGTACTTTTGTATCTTTAATTGTTCTGATTTTCTATACACGGAACCATTGGAAACAGCTTATGGTGAGTGACAGTCCCGTGTTAAAATGAATGCATGAATAATGAATGAATGTCGGTAAATGTATTGCACATTCGGATTCACGGTATTCCATCAACAGGACGCCAGGGGACAATGATTCTTTTTGTTTTCCGCCATTGCCACAATTTGTAAATTATAGATTTATAATTCAGCAGCAATTCACTTTAGCAAATGAAGGCAGAGCGTATAGCTGTTTGCTGTTAGCATTTAAACAGCCTGTTAGTTTCGTTCTTTTCCTGGTCATGCCTGTATTAATTCCACATGTCATGGATTTCATGAAATGTTTACATCACGGAGCATGGATAGAGACGAAATTATGAAAAATCAGTATCTACAGCGTTGACTCGTTGAGGCATTAGAATCCGATTTATTGCTTCTAGGTCCGACGCATGTCATATCATTTACTTCACTTTTATGGAAATTTATCTATATATACAATTTTCCCTACAATTTCTGACTTCATTTTGTTTCTTTTTTTAATGTATATTATTCCAGGTGTTATGCTCCAAGGGATAGAAGTTGTAGTAGTAATAGTAATAATGATACAGCATTAATATGAATGGTTATATTGATATCAATGTTCACTCTGTTATTATAAGCGTTCTAGTGTGATTATAGATGAGTGTTGCTCTTTGCTATCAATGTCCGATTTCTCAAATCTAGCAATAATCACACTAAGTCCAATAGAGGCTGCAATAGGAAAAAGGTATAACAAATAATAAGGATAATCATCTACAGACGGGGCGATGGTACATTTTAATCCATATTTACACCGGTCATCGGTAAGTTATAATTGCGGTTTGAAAATTTTGTCGTGTATAAAGATGTGAACACTATACTTCAGGGGATCACAGTCCCGGAGAACCCAGTAAACAAGTGATAAAGTAATTGTAATGGTGTACAGCTTTAGAAAATGAAGCAATGATGTCTGACAAAGTATGCACTGTCATATTGATAATTCCTGCAACATATTATCGTGTGAATTATTTATGTACTATCTATGCACGGAACCATTGGAAACAGCTTATGCAGAGTGACACTTTCCCGTGTTGAAATGTCTGAATGAATCATGAATGAATGTCGGTAAATGCGTTGCACATTCGGATTCACGGTATTCCATCAACAGGAGGGAACAGGGATTGTTTATGATTTATGGCATTGCCACAATTATAAACTATACATTTATAATTTAGCAGCAATTCACTCCAGCAGATGAAGGCAGAGCGTAGCTGTTTGTTATTAGCATATAAACAGCCTGTTTGTTTTGTTCTTCTGCTCATGACTGCATTAATTCCACATGTCATAGATTTCATGAAATTTTTAAATCGTCCAGGCATTAGAATTCGATTTATTGCTTCTAGCTCCCACGTATGTCATATCATTTACTTCACTTTTATGGAAACTTATCAACAATTTTCCCTCCAATTTCTGACTTCATTTTGTTTCTTTTTTTTTTAAATGTATTAATCCAGGTGTTATGCTCCAAGGGATAGAAGTTGTAGTTGTAATAGTAATAATGATAACAATAACAGCATTAATATGAATGGTAATATTGATATCAATGTTAACAATAATACTAGGTGTTTCAAAAAACATTTCCCACTTTTGATTCTTAATAATTCATAAACTATATATCAGATAACACTGTCATTGATGTGAGTAATAGCTGAATAGTGTACAATTTGGTTGAAGGTGGTTTAAATATGAAAACATAAATCAATTTCATGAAATCCATGATTAATTTCACAGTTAGGTTCCAGATTTTGCCCTATTTTCAACCCTCTGTACAAAATATCACTTTGCACAGGGGTCAATGAGTGTGTATGGGAGTGTGTGGTTAACACCCTGACAATGGTCCTAAACAATGGTAAGGGTTTGAATGCTTCATTATTTATTCATGAGAAATTCCACTATCACTACTAGTCTTTATTCAGCCTCTGGCAGTATCTGTGTAAAGTCAAACGCCTGCCGATACTGTCGTTGGGTCTCGACAGTGCTCTCCCGTCTACTTCTGAAAAACGAAATTACAATGAATACCTTCTGTTCTATCGTAAACATGGTGACAGGAAGCAAAGAAAATCAGAGTATACACTTGTGTAAATGGAGCCTTGAATAAATCTACTGTGAAACATATCGCCCCAATGATAAATGCTGCTGAACTCTTTACCAAAAATGATTTCTTGTTATCAAAAAGCGAAAAATTTGTCATACTATTTAATTAGTAGACAGTTGTATTAGAATGAGGAACTTTAGATCATTAATGCTTATTTATATCCCAAATTTAGTGACATGTGAAGCAAAAATTGAAAATGATTGCCAGCTGGAATGGAATGTGGTGTTTGCAAGCACATGGAAACGTGTGCTTCCTTTTTCCATGTGCATGCAGTTTACCCTTTACCGTGCATGAATCCAGACTAGCAGTGCCCAGGGCAATCCACATGAATTATTGATTAAGCATTCATGTGCCTGGGAGCACGAAGACTCACGCCTATAGTCAACAGGTGGTTAAGGCATGTCCATCGTTCAGGGCCATTGTCAGCACACACTCACATACACATCATTGGTTCCTGTGCAAGGTTCAATTTTTGTACAGAGGGTTAAAATTTGACCAAAATCTGAAACCTTACATCAAAATCAATCTTAGATTTAATGAAACTGATTTCTGCTTTCACATTCAAATTACCTTCAACCAAATTGTACATTATTCAGCTATTATTTATGTCAATGACAGTTTTATCGGATGAATAGTTTTTGAGCTATTAATGATAAAAAGTGGGAAATGTTTTTTGAAACACCTAGTATTAATGCTGTTGGAACAACAATGATGATAATGATAACGATAATAATCATCATCATGAAAACGATAACGGATATAATAGTAATTATGGCCTTCTTTATTCAGGGTAGATTTTTCAGTGTTGACACTGTATTGCCAGAAGGCTCTACCAATATTATTACCCTGGATAGCGTTGACAGGTATTGATATTGAATTGAATTGAATTTATTTGATCAGCACAAAAAACATCAAAGAATGGCAATGATAAGCAATCATGACAATGATAACCAATAATGACAAAGCACAGAGTAAAGGCGGATCTATGGAATACATAATGTCTGCTAAGGGAAGCAGCCAACGACGAATTAAAAGTTTCCTTAAAATCTAGCCGACACACGTAAACAATGAAAAAAAAATGTCTTTGTGGTAATCATTTTCATATTCTTTTTTTTTTTTTAAAGTGATGAGCAATTATACAGATGTAAGAAGAGAATAAAAAAGAAAAAAATCTACGGCAATGATACTCGAACACTATACATTTACATTACAGAGAAAGTATTAAAAAAAAAAACCAAAGTGAATTATAATCATTAGATGAAATAATGCCATCCAAGCATATTGAGAAGTGATGAATGATGATTTTGTATAAAATTCTCCTTAAGTTTATGTTTGAATACATTGAAAGAGTTAGCTTTAGGAATATCGTCTGGTATTGAATTCCATATTTCATAAGCGGACGTAGATATAACACAGATTTCTTTTATTTTTATTTTTTTATAATGATGTTCTTGCTCTGGGCATGTGAAAAAAATATCAGCGTTTCTGGTTCGGTAAGGATGAATATGGCAAGTTAAAGTGAAATAATACTGCAGAGAATTGAGGAGAAGCTTTCTGTACCATAAGAACATGAAACGAGAAGGCCACGGTGTATTCTACGATGATTTACTTTATTATCATTCAATTCTAGTTACTTGTTTTCGTGCTGTATAAATTCAACTGTCGATCGTGATCAGAGAATCTGATGTAATTCACTCTTTTGATATCTAGATAACATATACAATAATCCTTCGATTTCTCCTTTCTCCTCAAAGTAGAAATTCATGTAATGACATTATTATGCAGTTATATAGCAGGTAAACAAAATGAATTGCAAAATTGTATCTGCAAAAATTTAAGTTCTCTCTCTCTCTCTCTCTCTCTCTCTTTCTATTCAGTTCATTTTTTTTTTTTTTTTTGGGGGGGGGGGGGGTCCTTCCTTTAACCGAAAATTATCATCCTCCTGGTTACAATGACACAGACTCATTTGTCAGACAAAATGTATTTTTCCCCATCTCGATGTACACACAAATTGTGCCAACGTCTAAATTGTTTTGATATCAACTACGTTGTTCGGTCAGACATGCGTTTTGAAAAATATATTATATTTTGTGTATTAAGGATATTAGTATAGGTAAAGTTTGTTCTTATACTTATTTTCCAGTATGTATTCATTTAATTGCTGTTTATTTATTTATTTATTTATTTATTCAAGATTTCATGCGTGTTCACAAAATAGGAATGCATACAAATGTATGCTAGTACATCTCATATAGCCAAGACAGAATATATACAATAAGTATACATTATTCAAGGTAACGAACACGCAAAGGAATTGCAACATAAGCTTAAAGCTTGAAAATCGTTGCAACCCCCGTGCACACAATCTATATATGCTTGCAAATAGTTTAAATGATTTTTGATAGGAGTTGGGGGGGGGGGCATTTACAAAGAGAGCATGGGAACATGAGGGGGAAAGAAGAAATGCATGTGTGGTGCCTATTTGTCCTGTCGGACATTGACAAGAGGGAGCAAGAAAAAGTTTAAAGTGTCAAGTCATTATAAGCAAATTATACTGATTAAATTGATTAAATTTCTCATAAATCTCATTCAAATGTTGATTTCAGGGGAAATATTTGATCACAGCAAGTTTAATAGTTAATAGTATCCAGGAGTTCAGCACATAAGATAGAAAGAAACATGAACGTATACATAGTATACCGGTAATGTAAGTTTATGAAATGATACAAACGCAAACCTGTATGGAAGCAGGATATACAGATGCATGCATATTCATCTTTGTAATGCATTGTGATTGCAAACGTGTTGCAATGATGTCAATAATCATGGAAAGTCTATGACTTCATCATTAACCCGTTCCATATACCCATAGACTTTGATGATAAATTTATTTATTTATTTATTTATTTGTTTTGTTTCAGTAGGGTAGCTCTGTCAGTGGCTAAACACTGTTATTCTCAGAGGCCCTACACATATAATAACGTACATCACGAAACACATTGTAGACACATTTACCAAGAAAAATAACAAAATGTACAATTACGGTACACTTACAACATGGCCAAATAATTGAGCATTGCGGAGGATGGTAGAAAATAAATAAATAACATCATTTTTATCATTACAGTTCACTGGAAAGTGATATGCCAAGACATATCTAAGAAAAAATCAAAATGTCTAGGTTACAGCACATGTATATATTGCATAATCCATAATTCTTCATATCACTTCAGATTACATAGGCCTAATTGTAATCTTTTTCGGAAACAATCAACACACAAATTTATTCATTTTATTATTATATGATAACAGGGCCTTTAAAAACAGGCTAGCTAAATAAACACAAATTTCCTGCTCACAGAACCTTTCTTTCATTATATGTAATTACTGAAATACTATAGCATATGAGAGAGAGAAAAAAAGTCCTGTTTCAATCAGTATCATATCTGATGGTGTAGAATTCGTAATATCCAACCATATGTAACATTGTTTGAGGAAATAAAAAAGTATATTGAAACGCTGTCAAACAAATGAAAAAAAATCATTTCATACACATTATTCTGAACAAAAAAAAATTACATTACTGGATATCATTTTGTACACAATCTATGCATAATGAAACGTACATCATGATATGAAATACAACACTAGAGATCACAGAATTCATATGAAGAAAAGAATAAAAAAAATACTCTCAATATTACATCTGCAGTCGGAATTACTATCATTCCATATATCACTCTCAATAACACACCGTTTTAACACAAAAAATACTATACAAAACATACTATTTGTCTCTTACACTTGAATAACACAGTATTCCTGTTACTCTTGTCTTGTAGAAAAAAAAAATGTTTCACTACAAAACATTTGGCACACATACTAATATCATATGAAAAAATGACATGAAAAGGAGAAAGTCAAATAATAAAGAAAAAATGATAACTTAGTAACCCAGCTATTTCGCTCATTCTCAAGTATGTCTCACCATCTCCTCCAGTACAGATTTGTAAAAGCTTGTTTTGAGGATGCCTGTTTAATATGATTTGGGAGTTGGTTCCAGATTATTGTTGCTTCATGGGAGAATCTGCGTCTTCCCATCTGTGTACGAGTTTTTGGCAAGATTAGACCCAAATTTACAGCACTTCTAGTTCTGTGACTATGCAATGATTGAGACTGGACAAACATGTTTGACAGAGAGCACGGTGATTCAGTACTTAGAGCATGGTATACCATTTTGCATTTGTGAAACTTCCACCTTTCTTCAATGTGTACCCATCTCAATTCATCTAATACTGCCTGAGTCGGCGTTCGAACATCAGCTCCTGTAATAACTCTAGCCATCTTTTTGTGCTGTTTGATTATTACATCCTTTGTATTGTGTGTACAATTTGACCAGGCATTGCAGCAGTATTCAAAGAGGGGCATAATGAGTGAATTTGCAAGAAGTTTCAAAGTACTTCGTGGTAGGTATTTTTTGACGCGGCACAGTTGAGCAATTCTCGCGCCAATCTTTTTGCTGGTATTTTGAATGTGTTCCTCCCATGTGAGCGATGGGTCTAACCAGACTCCAAGATATTTGAAAGTGTCAGCCTGTGAGAGCTGATGTTCATTTACACTGATGCTAGTACTGTGAGACACTTTTGACAAATTATGTGGCGAACCAAATATCATGTACATGTACTGGGTTTTTTGTAAGTTCAGGGCCAGCTTATTTGCAGTCACCCAGTCATGTATTGATCGCAGTGCTGAGTTCAGAGTCTCTTCTATTTCTTGTGGATTTGAGCTGCTATAGAAGAGAACAGCATCATCGGCATACAGCATAATTTGACATTTTGTTGTAACCTTGGGCAAGTCATTTATCATAATAGAGAAAAGGAGGGGTCCCAGTATGGAGCCCTGGGGAACACCTGAGTCAAGTTCACCCCAGCTGGATTCTACTTTACCAATCACTGTTTTCTGTCTCCTATTCTCTAAGTAGTTAGTAAACCAGGCCAATTCAATACCTTGCACTCCATACGTATGTAATTTTTCTAAGAGAAGGCTGTGGTTGACGGAATCAAAGGCCTTGCGAAAATCCAAAAACACTACTCCTGTTAACTTCCCTTGACCCGTCTGTTTCAACAAATAATCAGAAAAATACGTGAGTACTGTATGAGTGCTGTGGCCCCTACGGAAACCAGATTGTTGCGGTGCAAGTAAGTCATGCTCTATCAGGTAAGATTGCAGTTGATCGTGTACTGCACGCTCCAGAATTTTCATAACAATTGGTACAACAGAAATCGGTCTGTAGTTATTTTTGTCTGTTCTATCTCCGCTTTTGTAGATAGGGGAGACTTTAGCTTCTTTCCACTCACGAGGTACTTTACCAGCTCTTAGTGTCAGATTAAATAAGTGAGTAAGCTGTGTGTATATGGCCGGGGCAGCACTTTTCAACAGCTGTGCTCCTATCATATCCAGACCAGTTGCTTTGTTTGTCTGTAGTTTCTGTAGCGCGTTTAACACAAAATGTTCCGTAATTTCAACAAATTTGAAATCAACATAGGGTACGCTATATGTGACATGGGTACGTAAGGACTTTTCATTACAACAAACATTTGTACCAGTTGACACAAAATGACTGTTTAATTCATTCACAATATTCCCAATGTCATGATCAAGAGTATCATTTATCTGCAACCCTGTGATCTTTTCAGCAACTGACTTTCTACTTAGAGTTAGCTCTCTTAAAACATTCCACAGTTGTCTGTGATTTCTTCTGTTTTGTGCAACACTCATTCGATAATAATCACGTTTCAGTGTGTTACGTAGATTATTCAGATGATTCCGTACTTTGCGGTATTGTCTCCAAATTACACATGAGTTTTGCGTTTGGTCTTGGTTTTCTGCTTTCTTCTTCAGCCTATCCCTCAAATAAGATAAAGATACATATTCCTCAGTGACCCACTTTGTTTGATTACCTTTGACTCTATGAGTTACGAGAGGGGCATGTTTGTCACATTCATCCAAAAACAAATGTTTCCAGATTGAGCACGCTTGATCAGGATCACTTGGGACTAGACAGTTACCCCAATCCTTTGCATTCAAGTCTGTTACAAAAGAATTCGGGTCAAACCTTTTCATTGATCGGTACGTAATTAATTTGGGCGGTAACTTGGGTCTATACAATTTCCGTACAACATATATCAGGTTGTGGTCACTGACACCAAGGGTCACAACTCTGTTCTGACAAATATTGTTTGGGAAGTTTGTCATTACAATATCAATCAAAGTTCTGCTGGTCTCAGTAACACGGGTTTATCATTTGCTTCAAATTATTTTCCCTGCACAATATTTTATCAACAGACCTTGACTCATTCTTACAATACATATGGTAATTGAAATCGCCAAGTACGATGACTTCACAGTTCAGTTCTGTTACTCTGGATACACATTCATCAATATGATTTTGATAATCAACATTAGCTCTTGGAGGACGATAAAACGTTCCTATTAGAATGGGCTTAGCATTGGTGCATTTGACTTCTATCCACAAAGCCTCTAACTCACATGATTCTAAATCACATCTACGCACATAATTATGTGACACTGTCGGCAATGTACACTCCCACCCCACCTCCTCTTCGGTTTCTGTCAATTCTTTCTATCTTGTACCCATTTATATTCAACTCAGAATCCAGAATTGTATTATCCAGATGGGTTTCAGACATTGTAAATGTATCAATAACATGATTCTTAAGCAAATCTTTCAGATAATCTAATTTTGCTGGTAAGCTGCAGATGTTCAGATGTGACACTTTTAATCCTTTCCCATCGATGTGTAATAGCTCACCTGGCTGATTTATATACTCATGAGTCAAATTTATGGGTGATGAAGATAACTGTCCGGTTTTCTTTTTGCCTCGTCTTGTCTTTTTTGTTTTTGCAATTCCAAGGGTAGATATTGTTTCCCAAATAGTCAACGGCAGCCTCCGGGACTGTGACACATATTGAGGGGGGCTCAGACTATGAAAAAACGTTGCGTCATAACGAATAATCCTCGAGTTAGGCAGCTGTGATACGTAGGGTGGTGTACCATCCTTTTGGATGACATTTTTCGGTCTCATAGGTGTTTTTTCTCCTTCCGGTCCAGGGTTGGGATCCACATCTCCTGCTTTAAGTAAAAGCTGGAACGTAGACACAGAGTTTGCATAGTATGGGGTCCTTGTATATGCATATTTCCATCCATCTGTAGATTTCCCATAGCTTCTGTACATGCAGGTACTTCTTGCACACAGCATGCATGGCTCCCTGTAAGCTTGGGTTGATCCAAAGAATAGTAGCAGTGTCAGGGCAATTGTGCAGGCATTAGGGAATTCCATTGCTGAGGCTTGCAACTATTGTCCCGGACAATACATTGAAGAGCACTGTACTTGGTAGCTGAATAGACTTTGTGGTTTCTCAAAAGACCCAAAGGTTGCTCAGTCAAGTAGGTCTCTTAGAAATGGCACCCCAGTCAAGTGTGTAGAGCCATATCATGGGAAAAATATATGGTCAGCTTAGTCATATATTTGACCATTTAACAGCTTCAGGACGGTCTTGATGGATCCTGACGCGATACACAACAACTTGGTCATGAACATATACCACAAAAATCCACTGGACAGTACTTAGAAGCAGAAAGAGATGGAGCAGTGAGGAGCTGCCTAGCCGCTCACTCACTCACTCACTCACTGTGAGTGAGGCCACAAGGTTCCCGTATACAAATCGGATTAACAAGTTTATATTAATGGTCAAAATGATTTTTTTTTACAACATACGATTTTTATTACCGTTGATTATTGTTTCTACAGTTATGTTAATTCAAACTAAGGCTACTATTGTAGGCATAAAATGATTACATATAAATAATTTGTGTATCAAATAGAAAGCAGAAAGGTTTAATAATGTGAGAAAAACTATCACTGCCTTTATCATGGTTATTATCATTATCGGTAATAAGTTTTACTGTAAGATTATCATCCAGTAATGAGCTAGGATTTTTAGTTCCAGTGTGTTTAGTGTGTTTGTGTGTATTTGAATGCATTTTATGTGGGTATGTTGTGCGCTGAAATATATACGCCATAACACACTGAGCAGATAATCAAAATGATTAAAAAAACACAATTAATAAATCACTCTATCAGAATAGAAACAAATCAAGCAAATTATAGCAGCACCATGACCCGCTGAAACAGAAAATCAAAATGACGTGATGCACTCAGGTAGATAATATCAGGAAAAAAACAACCCAAAATGTGATTTCAAACCCTTTGTGGCCGAGAGCCCCCCCCCCCCACCCCATCATTTAATGATGATGACACATCACAATTTTTCTTCAAGCTCAGTCAATGTAGATTTTGATCATTTTGCTCAAGATCGACGTTGATTTTGTTACCATTGATCCACTTGAACAAGGAGGGGAACATCTTTCTAAACGCCTTCCTGAAGAAAGGATTTTTAGTGCTGTAGATGATGGGGTTCGCTGCAGAACTGATTTTAAGGAAGAAAAATCTGATGTCATTTGTGAGTACAAAAGCAAGACGACTTGCTTCAAAGAAATATCTGAAGGTAAACCAAACGCATGTCGGGAATAAGCTGACGCAGAAGATGACCACCAGGAGTAGGATAGCGCGTATTGCTTTCACCTCTTGCTTGAGCTTTTGTCCCGGAGGAGGGATACACATGGGTGGGTGAGGAGCCGCCATCTGGATGCGGCGAGCCTGGGATTTGGCGATGGACAGAATCCGGAGGTTGCTACAAATGACGACGACGCTGAACACGACGATCATACCACTGATGAGGAGGCCATGAGCTCTGCCGGACGACATCCTGTTCGGCTCTGCGTCGCAATACTCAACTACGGATTGGTCCTCGGTGAAATAAAGAAACGTGAAACCATTCGTCAAACAAGCCACCCACACCCCAACAATTACTATGACCACCCGTCTGGATGTCACCATGGAGACGTACCGCAGGGGTCGAGTTATGGCGACATATCTGTCTACATTCACTAGTACGATGACCACATATTATACCCATGTGAAGATGTAGGACCACATTGTGAAATATACTTCCGTTTCCACAGTGCAAGTAGCGTGGGTTCGAACAAGTCTTTTGAAGACTTCTACAGGTATGGCAACCAGACCCGTCAGGAGACCCGCTAGGGCCAGACAAGCCAAGAGAAGGTACCTTGGTTCCCTCAGCATCGGTTCCCTTCGTATGGCGAGCATGACTAGAGCGTTGCCGATTACGATTACGATGGCGAGAGGTGTGAAAGCGACAATCATCAGAGATCGATGTAAGGGAGTTTCTATCAGGTTGGAATGTATTTCTTGTGGAGAGCTAGAGGTGTTAGAAAATTCCATATTGTGTTCTCAGTAAACTTAAGAACTATCGTAGCTCTGGATTCTGTCTCAAAGTTCCTTTGAAGTATACTGGTAGCAAAAATAACTGCGCCATTAGAAAGAGTGTTTTGTTTGCTTGTTTGTTTGTTTGTTTGTTTGTTCGTCTTACATGCAGACTTGCCAGCTTCTGCTCTGAACAAACGTTTGCCTTCTACCAAACAAACCTGTTTGTTAGAGTTGATGATGTGTATGGATACCCGACATTATACGAACAATCGCTTGGGAAGGTGACTGGTGATAGTTCCACTTTCTGTTCACTTAATCCATGTTTACACCCTTCCATGAGTTACAAGAGTTTGTTTATTCAGGCTCTTCTGATTACAAATATGATTTGGAAAACAACATTTTTGTGATTCACCACACTTTCCGACTGGACCAAAAACGAACTAAAGATGCATCCAAACGAAACTCTATTACCAAGATCCAAAGACACACATAATCCTGTCTGCTTCTTTATTCTCGTCTTGAAGACCGGTTTTTTTCACGTCCAAATTGTTTTTATTGAATAGTTCTGGGAAAGCCTCTTCCGAAGCCAGTCAATCTAGTGCTATGGTTTGCAAGAAATCATCATCGAGCGAATGAAGTGACTATCATTGAGCTTGACCGTGGAATATACAGATGAGCGGATTCATGGTCTCCTCGGTATACCAGTGATTGAGGTATCGAAAAGAGACTGATTAGGTTGCTAGAATTTGGTGAATCAATCAGAACGCCTCTTGACAGACCACTACGTTCCGCGTATGTCATGTATCACAGCGGAGAGCCGGAGTACAGGGTGGAGTGTGTAGAGCTGTTCGGTTTGGGTGCAGTTTTTTCTTCTTCTTGTTTTTTTTTTTTTCAATGTTTATTTCAGACATGGGGGGGGGGTCAGTGTTATTATGTCAACAATGTTTTATGCACTGCGGCGTGAAAATACACCTGATTCATTGCATATTCCATTGAATCATCTGTTGTTGTTATTTTGGAAGCCCCACCCCCCCCCCCCCTTATGGCCGACATAAATACCGGTGTTTTGAATAGAATAAGTCTACCGTTATGAGACGATTATTATTATGTTTGGTGTGATCGTATGAGTATAGTGTAAGTACGATAGGCGAGCCTGGCCTCATACCTCCTTGGTGTGATGCAGTAATCAAATCCATGTAAATTATACATGTACTACAATAAAGTGAACAACGTATTAATTCATTCATTCATCCATGTTTTGAAGGGCTGCTAAAGAGAGAACTTGTATAGTGTAGTCCCCTCACTTACGTAACATTGCTACAATACATCAATACATACATGTAGCTTACAATACTAACAATAATCATTGAAAGTATACATTTTTTATGACATCGATAGTAACATGAAGCATACGCTTTATAGTCGAATTCGCTTGAGAAAAACTTATATCGGTAAAGTGTGAAGTCCAAACATATTCATTCTAGTCCAAGAGCATTAGGTCAAAAAAGGCTTAAACCTGGACATTTTTGGTAACAAGCTGATTTTTTTCAGGACAGGTCCAGAAAAATGTATAGAAAACATACTAAAAGTCCTAATAAATCCTCTATGAGTGTTTTCTGCAATCCAACTTGGCGTCCAAAATGGCCGCTGTTTCCAGAAATTCTTACAACTTTTTAACTAGAGAACCAAAATACAAAATTTAAATGTCTAATGTTTTGAAGGATGAAGAACTCAGTAAAATACATAATTATTAAGAGATTTTGACGCACACAAGTTCCAAAATCCAAGATGGCGTCCAAATTGGCCGCCATTTCCTGATATCTTTATAACCTTCCAACTAGGAAACCCAACACACAATTTAAGAGTCTAATGTTTCGAAACATGAAAAACTCAATAAAGTACATATTAAGAGATTTTGACGCACGCATATACCGACTAAACCTCTCGAGCTCTTCCTAAAATGCAAAATGGCGTGCAAAATGGCCGGCAGTCATAATTTTTTCTCAAAATCATGTAAATAAATGTCAGAATAGTAAAACATTGTATAAAAGTATACAAATAAAACATTTGGGTGATAATCTCAAGGAGTGTGTCATTGTTACGAGAGAAACATTTCACCATCAGATTTGTTGCTAAACAGAGAGGCTACTAGGAGGCAATCTGTATCTTTTTGCCACATGGTCTATTTTCGTTACCTCAAGCACATGAGAGAAAAAATTTAGTGCTAGCCCCTTTTAATTACCAACGCATTTGATGACTACCATGAGGTGAGTTCCAGTTAAAAATGTCAGTTATTCCTTGATAAGTGAATACGACTCTTCATCTACATGTGCTACAAAATGATGTGTAGTTCATCACATGACAGTGAATTTCTTTGATGCACCATATTGCTCCACCTAAACATAGAGTTTCTAAATTATCTTATTCACTTCGTGTAGATTAGGTAAAATTACATAATAGATAAAAATCAGAGAATGTGGCACTCATAGTTATTGGTACATGGAGGAGGGATACTCCTCTCCCACACGAGGGATCTTTTTTTTTTCTCGAAAGTGAGACATATTTAATTCAATTCAATTCAATTCAAGATTAATTTCATTTTTCGAAAAGAACATAAACATTTCACTTTCGTTGGAAACAGAGAATAAGGTTACATATAATAAAACCAAAGTAATTGAGAAAACATAATTGTGGAACCTTGGTGTAACAAATAATTATGTTGTAATGAAAATTGATTGAAGTGATATAGACGATATAACATTACACAAAATATCGAAAAATGGAGTGATCCACTAAAAAGGCAATGCTTGTAGAATGTGGGCCCCTCAGGTACAGAATGTCAATATAAAATGAACTGATGCAAAAAGGGGAACATATTGGGAATAAAGTCAGGAAAAAAAGTCTGGAAGCCCAATAAGAAGACAGAGTAACAGACAGACACACATACACAGGCGAATGAACATTAAACGAGACTGGGACGACAAAACTTATAAAGGGGGACTAAAATACAAGACAGAACAAGACAAGACTGACATAGTAGGAAGACACTACAACGGACAGAAAGGCAAAACAGATCCAGCGATCCTCGACGGAACTATATCGAAAAAAAAATTGGATGCGTGAAAAGGATACGGAAATATGGAAAAATAGAGAGAAATAAATGCGGAAGTAATACAAGTAGAATCGAATCTACTCTGTGTCTCAGGACAACAGGGACAGAAGAGAAAATACGTGACAGTATATTATTGATGATTAAAATTCTTCGAAAAGAAATTAAAATGAGCCAACAAGCTGATTCAATTCTGTAGGAACATAAAATTGCAATAAAAAGACTTTAATCTATTTTTAAATGAACATATAGAGGGTGCATTTTTTGTGTCATTATTCAGAAAACTCCAATAAGTTGGGCCAGTATAGATAAGTGTGTTCTTAGCAAGAATTGTTCGTAAAAGTGGTAAATGAAATTCATTGGAACGTCGAGTAGGATAGTCATGGAATGATTGACTTCTTTGAAACATAGAATCGAAAATGGAGGGGAGTGAGTTGTTGCTGTACGTATACATAAATTGCCCAACCCAAATTGAATAAATACAACTCTTTAATTTTAAGCACCTTATTAGCGGCAAATAACAAATTTGAGTAGGAGGGTATGAAAGGATAACAGATGACACTATTTAATGAATTGTAATTAATAATCCCGATTGTTGACGAAAACGTGAATCAGTCAATAAAACATGGAATATCTTAAATCGTAACTTTGAGAATATTCCGTGTTATGTAAGAAGTGAGCCTCCACTGGAAAGGTTTTATTATGATCTGTTGGACCAACTTTTAAATGGTTAAAAATTACGATAAAATCAACATTTTCAATCTGTTTTCCTCTTCTTCTTTAAAACACGCAGTCACTTTTTTCTTAGGAATGCATGATCGGTATACAACGTTAAGATTAAGAGCTTCATGTGTAGGTTTATTAGTGTTTTGATATTTTCGTATATAAGATTGGGCCTCATCCATGTCAAGCTCTGTTTATGATGACGGTCCCCTGTGTTTATTTCTTCTTTGTTCACCTATGCATACGGTATGCCTGAACATGTTCCTTTAATTCATATATTATTAGAGATGATGTTGTTACGAAATTTACAATTTTTCTTATATTGATTTGTATGTTTTACTCTATTTTTTTTTTGCATACTCTGTATAATTTTCTTTCCATTTTTTATTGTGCTTGGAGAAGGAATCAAAAATAAAATCAATACAAACAAAACTAAACCAAACCAAATGTTATGCAGTTATTAAAGTGCATTCAATACTTTCATTAAGACTAAGTTAAAGAAATAATAGTGTAATATCAGATGGACTAAATCTAACAAGTTTCATTAACATAAACGACATGAAAGAACATATGATTTCAAAATTGCACAGTTTTGCATTCTAAAGTACAATATTGAACGAACGAAAAATGTTAACGCAAACTGGGAAAATTTTATGAGTAGGCCTATACCTCACATTTCAATCTTTGATTTGAAAACATATTATGTCGTATGATTTTTTCATATCTCCATAATCCACGTAAAAGTCATAATTTCCTGGCTATTGGAAGGAAAAAATACAGGTTTTCCCGGCCAATTTCGCACTTTTGTCAGTCCAATTCCTAATTGCTGCATTCAATTTCGCAAAATTTAGCGTATATCATAGATGACATGTTCGGTAATTCAATTTTATGATCTCTTCATTCAAATTCATTTTGGAGCATTCAAATTACCTTTAGCCTCATTCTAATTAACACTTTTTCAATTAAAATTTCGTAAAACAAGCACCATTTCGTTGTTCGTTCATTCAATTTAGAATGATATAGTCACGTGATCACGGACATGCTGATCATGCACTCGTTCATTCAAATTCATTTTGGGGCATCCAATTTAACATCTTTTGCAGTCAATTTAGCACGCATGTTTATGCTTTGGTTCTTTCTTAATTCTTTTCTTCAACATAGTTATTGTTTTGCAAGCGTCATTACATTTCATATTTTCGTGCTCATTTTAGAGATTTTGGCAACAGTTTTTTTTTTCTTTAATGTGCTTAGTGATTCTTCCAATCCGAAGATAGTGCGTCATGTGGCCACAACTTATCTGGCCGTTGAGTGCTTTATTCCGAGTGTGTCGGCCACTTCTAGGAAGTCAAGGTTATGATCATCAAATCTTCCTATAACTCTTTTTCTGTCTTCTTGAGAAATACGTCTGTATCTAACTTGTGCTGTCATGACTGTAAAGAAGATGAAGTTAATCTGTAGTATTGGTACATGTAGGCCTAAAATGACATGTATGAAAGAAAAGACGCGTTACAGAACAACAAACTCGAGTTATATTATTGTCAAAAATATGATACTTTTACTGCTTAACAGTGCGTGGATGAAACAAAAAGTCGCATAGAAATACACGTTTAAATGTTATCACCTTTTCAAAAAAGAAATAATATGACGTTAATTTGAATGAACATGTTTGGAATTTGACTGCCCATACGCGAAATTGCATGACTGAAATACCCCTTTCGGCCAGTGCTGGCGAATGACTGAAGAGCACGTGCCAATTTAAATGCCCGTTTTACGAATTCGAAAGGCACAAGTGCAAAGATCATAGATGGAAATGCTGAATTCAACGACCAACTTGTAATTTTGAATAACAGAATGTGCAGTGACGAGGATTTTTGCTAAATTGAATGACCCTTTTATCAAATGGACTGACACAAATGGGAAATTGGCCGGGAAAACCTATACTCATCTGTTTTAACACGAACATGATCAATCATATCTTCAAGGACTCTCCCATTATCATTATCATTATAATGAAATGCAATCCTGTAAATAGACTCAAACATTATTCCCAGGTTAGCCATAGTAAATATACTTTTAAGCCTCATCACAGCGTGAAACAGCCCCCTCATCAACATAATGTCTATTATTCATACCTTTAAAATGACAAGATATTCCCAACTATAAATCAAATTGGATGACTTTATTTTCTATTCAACACTAAATGGTGATGGAAGTGCTTAATAGCTCAAAAGCTATATATCAGAAGAAAAAAAACTGTCATTGATATGAGTAATAGCGGAATAGTGTACAATTTAGTAGGAGGTGATTTTGTGAATATGAAAACCTAGATCAGTTTCATGATATCCATGATTGATTTCAAAGGTAGGTTTTGGTCAAATTTTAACCCTCTGTACAAAACCTGAACTTTACACAGGAATTAACGATGTGTGTGTGAGTGTGTACTTACAATGACCCCGAACAATGGACCTGGATGCCATCTGATCAGTGCCCTGCTCCGAGGCATATGAATGCTTTACTGATGGGTTGCCTTTGCGGTGCTAGTCTGAATTCCTAGCAAAGGATGAAATGCATACACATGAGAAAAAGTAAGCACATGTTTCCACGTGCTTGCATACACCACATTTCAGAGTGAATGAAGACTAGCTGTGATGGTGGAATCTCTCATGAATAAATAATGGAGCATTCAAATCTTGGTCATTGTTCAGGACCATTGTTTGGGTGTCAACTACACACTTCCATACACACCAATTGACTTCTGTGCAAAGTTAAAGTTTTGTACAGAGGGTTGAAAATAGAGCAAAATCTGAAACCAAACTGACAAAATAATGTTCAACTTTAATGAAACTGAATTATGCTGTCATTTTGAAATTGCCTCCAACAAAATTGTACACTATTCAGCTATTGCTCTTGTCAATGTCAGTGTTATCTGATATACAGTTTTTGAAATGTTAAGGATCAAAAGTCGGAAATTATTTTTGTCACACCTAGTATCTGCAGTGCATTTTAGGTATCTTTGTATTCCATGAACAGGAAGGAACATGGATTATAGTGGGGTTTTTCCGCCGTTGCCACAATTGTAAATGAATAGAAAAGATGTATAATTCAACAGCAATTCACTCTAGTAGATGGAGGTAAAACGTATAATAGCTTTTGCAGTCAACAGAAAATCAATCTCCTACTTTCGTGTTTCTCGTGAGCACATTAATGCTTCCATCCTTTGCGTTCCCAGCTACATTTTGACGTTTTCTGAACGTTCAGGAAACGTTCCAAATTCGTTATTTGGATATTTTGTCAAAACATTTTCAGAACGTCTTTTGTGGAAGGTTTTCGACGTATTGAAAACGTTTCAAATGGATTTTATATTTTTTTAAACGTTAAAAAAATGAAAAAAACCTTTCAGAATATTTGAGGACCTGCAGAAAACCTTTTCGACGTTATACACGTCAGTGAAACCTTTTAAGAATATTCAAAACGTCCTGTGGACGTTCTGCGGACGTCCAGAAAACCTTTAAGAACCATGTACACCGTTCAAAAACGTTTTAAGATCGTCTAAAAAGTCCTATGACCCGTTCCAGAACGTTTAGAGAACCTTTCATATCCGTCTAGAATGTCCAGACAACCTTTTAAGAACGTATAATGTTTTTATTTTTATTATAGTTATGAGATTATACAAACACAATCTTGGATTGATGTACCTTATAAACCTAATCCTATTCTAATCTTTTCCTAATGTCCTACCGCCTATACTACATCCTATTCCCTATTGATGAATCTGAATCACATACTATCATACCAGCAAAATGTTGTAATGCATGAAGACATGGCTACTAAAATTAGATCACATATACACACACTTTATTAGGCCTATTAACATATGAAAATACCTCTTCTTAGTAGAATTTTGAATTGTGAATAACTGAACAATAACGTATAGGTACTAAATCCATCAATAGTCAGTAAAAAGAGAAACAAACCTAGTGAATTTACAACGACTCCATGATCCATTGAGCAGATAATGAAAGTTACATAATAAACTAATAACACACAGATAATACAGTACTCTACGGTTAATCGCGTACCGCTTAAACGGGTACTCCGCTGTATCGACTTAAAACACTTTCCGATGCGGGTTATATTTATAGAAATAATTAAAGGACAGACAGGGAACACCTTATGACGGACAAGGTGACTATGCAACATTGTTGAGTTGATTTGAGTTGATTTGATTTATTGGTTCCTGCATTATCGTTGTACATGCATGTAGGGTCATGTACACTGTGTGCACACATCGTCGGTACCATTGTACATACTATGTTGATTACAAAATACTTGTGTCTCCATTGGTTTTACAATAATATGCAACAAAACGTTCCATCGATATACAATGAATGGTAAAGAAGTATCTGCTTAATTAATTTCCTTGATTTGCTTGCAGCCCTTCATAGAAAATTTGAGGGAGGGATGGCTTGCGTAGAGATAGCAAAGAAGAAAAGAGAAAGGAAAGGGGAGGTCTGTCTGCTTTGATCAAGGTTTTCACAAGAACCATCGTAATTCATTTCTTTCTTAAACAGGGTTTGATTTTGTTTTCATAAACAAAGTGTATTATTAATGTTCTAAGCAAAGAACACATGGGGTGTATAACCAGCAATTATCACGCATACTTATACTGCATCCTTTGAATCTTTTACACGTTGGGGAATATGACAGCAACCTACATATTGACCAACTTTCTTTTAGGTAGTGATCTGTTATATGGCGAATACGTTCGATTGCTCGAGATAACTTATACCACGTGTATATGATTGTTCTAAGGTGACTGTCAATCTGATATTCCCGCCGGGTGTTTAACACTATCAGTATTTTCTAATATATCGTTTTACAGTATTATTGATACTTTGTTTTTCAATTTTCGTTTTAGACCAAAGCATTACACTAGTTTGGTCAGAATACAAAAACAAACTATCACTTTCTAACCTCCATCTTTCAATGATATCAAAATAACTGACAATTTTATTGGATTTTTTTTTTTTACGAGTCCATTTGTAAGCAATACCGTATTATCCGCATATAATGACAATTCCGTAAAAAAATTATATTCCACAATTGAAAATTTTCAATTTCAAAATGTACAATCAAGAAATCAGAGGGTCCAGAATGGACCTTTAAAGACCCCTGATTTCATAACATGTGAATCGTACTTTTGATTGAAAGATGTACACTGTATTCCTTCATGAAAATAACATATAATTCAATCATACTCACAACTTGAAATTCCAAAACATTCTACTTTTCTAGGTATCTAATATTGTGAGGAATAACATCGAACGCCTTTTTCCAACAAATAATCTAGTATATCTGTTTCACATCACACTGTAGAATGTGATGCAATAGTGCTAAACTGTGTTGAAATAAGAAAAATAATACAAACAAAATGTTTACACCTACTTGTACTTTCTCTTGACCTCTGTCCGTAGCAAGACATCTTAGGTCATTGTAAATGCATAATTATCATGTCAGTCTCAACACTGCAACTTATCTGATTCCAGGTATGCGTGATTTGATTGATTTGATTGATTTGATTGATTTGGTATTTGATTGGCACTTCCTCGCTGCCACTCTACGTTAAACTTTGCATGCCTTGTTGTTGGTCTGTATAGCTTCTCAATAATTCTGAATCTAAGCCTGATTGTTTAATAAGAGGATCAACTTGTGCAAGTTTGAATAAATCCTTATCTCAACAGGGTTTCAACAGAGAAGAGGATTAAATAATGCGTGTGAACACTTGCAGGAGTTTATGCCCAGAAGTCGTTCTTACCGAGGGGTCAAAGTTCAAAATTCGTTAAAAATTAACTTGAAAGTAATGTGTAACCTTAATCTTATAGGTAATACTTTCGAAATATTAATCTTAGATCTACGTGTTTTAGTTATGTATATGTGACTCTATATGTATACGAATATTGTGCATATGCATGTGAGCGTGGATGAAATCAATTATCACATGTTTACATGAAATATGAACTGACAAAACGAAAATTTATTTGTGCTTGTACTTGCTAAATAATCTTGATCGTTTCTTGTTTTGTATCAATTATGATGTTGCGTTATAACATTATTCTTCGTTGTTTTCCTTTTTGACATTCATTTTCAACCCAATCATTGTTATCATTATTTTGTGTTTATGATTGCATTGTTGTGCTGTATATAGTTATTATTTTCTACTATTTGTGTTGATTCGTTTGTACTTTTGAATCTTTGTTATGATTTCTATGCACGGAACCGTGGGAAACAGCTTATGCAGAGTGACACTTTCCCGTGTTGAAATGAACGAATGAATCATGAATGAATCTCAGTAAATGTATTGCACATTCGGATTCACGGTATTCTATTAACAGGAGGCCAGGAAACGAGGAGTGTTTTTGTTTTCCGCCATTGCCACAATTTAAATTATAGATTTATAATTCAGCAGCAATTCACTCCAGCAATATAAGGCAGATCGTATAGCTGTTGCTGTTAGCATGTTAACAGCCTGTTAGTTTCCTTCTTTAGACTGCTCACGCCTGTATTAATTCCACATGTCATAGATTTCATGAAATTTTGACATCACGGAGCACGCATGAAGAAAGACAAAATCTACAGTGTTAACTCGTCGAGGCATTAGAATCCGATTTATTGCTTCTAGGTTCTACGTGTGTCATATCATTATTTGCATAACTTTTGATGGAAATTTCTCTACAATTTTCCCTACAATTTCTGACTTCATTTTGTTTCTTTTTTGAATGCATTAATCCAAGTGTTAGACTCCAATGGATAGAAGTAGTAATAATGATAACAAAGATAATGACAACAATAACAGTATTAATATGAATGGTGATATTGATATCAACGTCAACAATAATATTAGTAATAATTAGTAATAATCGTGTGTCTAATCAGTGACAATGTCAGGAGCTCTGTTCCATCACAGCGCAGTAGAGTATAATTACATAGTAGCTGCGTTATACAAATTTGTCTAATTGTTATTAAATTAGTACTGTTACAACGATAATATATTCTTTATTCTGTATAGCATTTTCAGTGTTGATACTATCCTACCAGAGGGCCCTGCCAATATCATTACCCTGGATAGGGTTACAAGGTATTCATATTGAATTGAATTGAATTCATTTGTTCAGCATAAAAAACATCAAAGAATGACAATGATAAACAATCATGACAAAGCACAGAGTAAAGGCGGTTATATGGAATACATAATATCTGATAAGCTGAAGGGAAGCAGCCAACAAGGAATTAAAACTATCCTTAAAATCTGGCCGACCCATGTTAACAATGAAAAAACAAATGCATTAGTGGTAATCATTTTCATATTTATTTATTTTTAACAAAGAGATGAACAAATGAACAGATGTATATCACCAAGAACAGAAAAAAAATTCAGCAATGATACACGAACACCACATTTACATCAAAGAGGCAGTACAAAAATACAGTGAATTATAATCATTAGATGAAATAATGCCAGCCAAGCATGTTGAAAAGTTATGAATGATAATTTTGTATAAAATTCTCCTTCAGTTTATGTTTGAATACATTAACAAGGCAAGTGCTATAATGTGTCTCGCCCATTCGCGTACAAGAAATTTTACGCGAATGGGATATAGCAGATTAAAAAAAGGAGATAACAGATAAAAAGAGATATAAAAGGGTAACAATTTATGGCAAAAAAGAAACGTGCCATAACAACTTAACATTGGACCCTTAAAGTTCGTTGACCCCTGCCTATGACCTTTGACTTTGTGGTGACCATCCACTCCCCAAGGGACATCTACCATCAAAGTTTGGTCACAAACGGACTTATGGATCAAAAGTTATGACCCATGATAGAAACACGCCATAAAAACTTAACAATGGGCTCTAAAAGTTCGTTGACCCATGCTTGTGCCCTTTGACCTTGTCGTGATCATCCACTCCCCAAGGGTCATCTACCATCCACGTTTGGTCACAAATGGACTTATGGATCAAAAGTTATGACCCATAATAGAAACGCGCCATAAAAACGTAACGTTGGGCTCTAAAAGTTCATTGACCCCTGCCTGTGAGCCTTGACCTTGAGGTGACCTTCATATATGGTATAATGTGACACTTTGTATGAACCCTCTTCCCTCAAAGTTTGATTGCAATTGAAGCCCAGAGTAACTGGTAAAGAGCTATTGAAGTTTTTGTGGCGTTACGGACATACGACGAACGGACGCCGCAGGCGATCATTCCCCTCACCTCCGGTAGCTTTACAAATATCGTCTGGTATTAAATTCCATAAGCGGACCTTGATAAAACACAGATTTCCGAAATAATGATGTTCTTGCTCTGGGCATGTCAAAATTCTCAGCGTTTCTGGTTGGGTAGGAATTAATATTGCAATTTACAGTGAAATAATGTAGCAGAGCATTGGGTAAATGTTTTCTGTGCCATAAAAACATGAGACGAGGGGCCACGGTGTCAGAATGATTTATTTTGTTATCATTCAGTTCCAGTTACTTTTTTTTTTCGTGCTGTATAAATTCAACTGTCGATTGTGGTCAGAGAATCTGATGTAATTCACTTTTTCCATATTTGAAATAATATATTGTCCTTCGATTTCTCCTTTCTCCTAAAAGTAGAAATTAATGCAATGACATTATTATGCAGGCAGGTAGATTGCAGGCAAACAAAATTAATTGCAAAATCACGTCTGGCAAACTGCACATAACGTTAAGTTCTCTCTCTCTCTCTCTCTCTCTCTCTCTATTTTCTTCATTAATTTTTCTGTCTGTCAAGAAAAAATCATCTTTACGGTTGCAATAAAATATCTATGAAGCAAAGTGCACATGCTTTTTTCATCTCGATGTACACACACATTATTGTTTTAATATCGACTAAGTTGTTCAATCAGACATGCCTTTTTAACAATGCGTATTCAGTATATCAGTATAGGTAAAGTTTGTCCTTATACTTATATTCCAGCATTCATTTAATTATTTTGACCGAGCATATAAGATATGATCATTATAAACGAACAAGTTTATACAACATGCTTACGAAATGATACAAAGGCAAAAGTTATGCATGGACATTCATCTTCGTCATGCATTGTGATTGCTATATTTGTAGTAACACAACTAATTTGTTCAGTCAAACATGCGTTTTGCAAGAATACATGTGTATTCATGATATTGACGCTATATAAAGTTAATTCTTATACTTATTTTCGAGTATGTATTCATTTAATTGCTCTGACCGAGCGTATAAGATATAAACAAACACGAACCTATACATAGTATACCGTTGATGTATGTTTATGAAACTATACAAACGTAAACATGTGTAGAAGTAGGATATATGAATGGTTCTTCATCTTTATCATGCAATGTGTTTGCAATGATCTATATAGCTATGGAAGGTGTATGACTTTATCTTAACAAGCGTACAGTTTGTATATTAATGAACTAAATGTGTTTTTTTTTTGTTTTACAAAACTGCAACATACAAAATACTCTTTATTACCGTTGATTGTTTTTCTGCAGTTAAGTTAATGCAAAGTGACGAAGGCTGTAGACCTATAATTATTTGTAAATAAACTGTGTATCAAATAGAAAGCAAATTTCAGAAGGGACATCTTGAGTATTAGTGACAGAAAGGTGTAGTAACGTGGAAAAGGCTATCACTGTCTTTATCATGACTATTATCATTATCTGTGTTAGGCTTTACTGCCAAGTCCCCGTCATACTATAGCGTATAAAATCAGCAAATGCCTAGCTGATACCATTTTAGGGGCAAAATTTGGCAAAGTTCAGACACGCTCGAATCAGTCCGAATTCTCGAGCAAAATGTGGTTTTTGAACGTTCGCCTAATGAATGATGAACAAATGCTAATGAAAGCGAATGAAAGCGAAAGCGTATAGGCCATCCAACGGATGCTGACTGGACAATCCGAATGACCAGCAAATGCCTAACATATGCAAAGCGATACTGCGCCAATCACGTGACGGATCTCGGCTGACGCACTCTTTACCAAACCCTTTTGAGAAGAACTTAAACTGGAACGCATTTTTTTCTCTTTTTATGTGACAGTCATTTTTTTTTTTTGCTGTCTTTTGATTCGCTACGCTAACAAAATTCATGAGTGGACAATCAAGTTCTTGTCTGCTTCTCTTGCTCTTTCTGTTTAAGCATTTTATTGGGTGTGTGATGGCTATTGTGTTATAATTTCAGCTTGATGGTGATATTTAGCTCGATTGGGCATATTCATCAAAATTTTGTGTCGGTATTGGCTCATACATAATTATTTGGGATTTCTGGATGTCCATGAAGAGTGATGGGGCGAATCATCAAAGATCCTATCTCTACTGAAGACGAAATAAGTGACTCCTCACGACAGTCCTCTTCATCTAATCTCTTCCAGTATGCCGCTTGTTCGCGTTCTGTATCATAAAGAAAAGGTGGGCCCTACTGATCAATTACAGGAAATGATATTCACCAGCACCAATAGCAATGGAGAAATCACAGTAACCTTGTCGATAGGTGTTAATAGAGTATGTTGTATTGCACAAAATGTGCGTCGGAGATTCAATGTTTTAGGGCCCAGCTTACCGTCAGTCTATCAAAATTCACCTTTGAGATACAATTGATAGTTTTATCAATAACATCGATATACAATGCATACAAGGTGAAATCATTTAACCGCCGCGGTTAAGCATTAAATTCACCAGTTAACATTATCATCTTATGATAACGGGAGTCGAACTGAACTTTCACAATTCCCAATTTCCATGCTGAGATACCCATGTATACTACAGGTTGACTTTTACAGCAGCGGTTTAGAATAATGTTATCAATGGCAAGCACTGCATGTGCGGCTATTATTCATTTAAAGCCACAATACGTACAGTGAAATGTCATGTGTGCTACATATGAATATCTGCTATTTTTGGTTGTACTACTTTTCATTAACATGTGTTGCTGTCAAGATTTGTTGGGCGAATTTGGACGAACGGTGGACGAATAAGAAACGGAGGCCGAACAGCGGATGTTATTCTAAACGAACACAAAGCGGATATTCATTCCGTTTGTCATCCGCTTCAGATTTTGGGCATGTCCAAAATCAAAATTTGGCTCCGGTGGATCTCTGTTAATCTCTACAGACAGCGGATACAGCGAACGTCAAACGGGTCACGAACGACGAGCAACGGTGTACATGTGAGCGTATCTCCAAATTTTCAAATCCGTTTGGCATTCGTTGGCTCGATCCGCTCTAGTGTGACGAGGGCTTAATATTATTATCGAGTAATGAGGTGAGATTTTTAGTTCGAGTGTGATTAATGTGTTTGTGAATGTACTTTATGTAGGCCTATATTTGTTGAACGCTGAAATATCAACGCCATGTTACGTTCAACAGATAATCAAAATGATCACAAAACACAATTAAGTTTTCAAACCCTTTGTGGCCGAGAGGTCTCCCCCCCCCCCCCCCTTTAGTGGTTGTGGCACATCACAATTTTTGCTCAAGCTCAATCAGTTTATATTGTGACTATTATCCTCAAGATCGACGTTGGTTTTGTTGCCATCGAGCCACTTGAACAAGGAGGGGAACATCTTTCTAAATGCCTTCCTGAAGATAGGATTTTTAGTGCTGTAGATGATTGGGTTCGCTGCAGAACTGATTTTAATGAAGAAAAATCTGATGTCATTTGTGAGTACAAAAGCAAGACGACTTACATCAAAGAAATATTTGACAGCGAACCAAACGCATGAAGGGAATAAGCTGACGCAGAAGATGACTACCAGGAGTAGGATAGCGCGTATTGCTTTCACCTCTTGCTTGAGCTTTGGTCTCGCAGGAGGGATGCCCATGGGTGGGTGAGGAGCCGCCATCTGGATGCGCCGCGCCTGGGATTTGGCGATGGCGAGAATCCGGAGGTTGCTAGAAATGACGACGACGCTGAACACGACGATCATACCACTGGTGAAGAGGTCATGAACGCTGCCGGACGACATCCTGTTAAGCTCTGCGTCGCAATACCCAACTACGGATTGGTCCTCGGCGAAATAAGGAAACGTGAAGCCATACGTCAAACAACTCACCCACACCACAACAATTACCATGACCACCCGTCTGGATGTAACCATGGAGACGTACCGCAGGGGTCGAGTTATGGCGACATATTTGTCTACATTCACTAGTACGATGACCACATATGATACCCATGTGAAGATGTAGGACCACATTGTGAAATATACTTTCGTTGCCAGAGTGCAAGTAGCGTGACTTCGAACAAGTCTTTTGAATACTTCTACAGGTATGGCAACCAGACCCGTCAGGAGATCTGCTAGGGCCAGACAAGCCAAGAGAAGGTAGCTTGGTTCCCTCAGCGTCGGTTCCCTTCGTATGGCGAGCATGACTAGAGCGTTGCCGATTACGATTACGATGGCGAGAGGTGTGAAAGCGACAGTCATCAGAGATCGATGGAGGGGAGTTCCTATCAGGTTGGAATGTATTTCCTGTGGAGAGCTTGAGGTGTTAGAAAATTCCATATTGTGTTCTAAGTAAACTTAAGATCTATCGTAACTCTGGATTCTGTCTCAAAGTTCCTTTGAAGTATACTGGTAGCAAAAATAACTGCTCTATTAGAAAGATTGTTTTGTTTGTTTGTTTGTTTGTTTGTTCGTCTTACAGATTTGCCAGTTTCTGCTCTGAACAAACGTTTGCCTTCTACCAAACAAACCTGTTTTTTAGAGTTGATGATGTGTATGAATACCCGACATTATACGAACAATCGCTTGGGAAGGTGACTGGTGATAGTTCCACTTTCTGTTCACTTAATCCATGTATACACCCTTCCATGAGTTACAAGAGCTTGTTTATTCAGGCTCTTCCGATTACACGTGATTTGGAAAACAACATTTTTGTGATTCACCACACTTTCCGACTGGACCAAAAACGAACCGAAGATGCATCCCAACGAAACTCTATTACCAAGATCCAAAGACACACATAATCCTGTCTGCTTCTTTATTCTCGTCTTGAAGACCGGTTTTTCTCACGTCCAAATTGTTTTTATTGAATAGTTCTGGCAAAGCCTCTTCCGAAGCCAGTCAATCTAGTGCTATGGTTTGCAAGAAATCATCATCGAGCGAATGAAGTGACTATCATTGAGCTTGACTGTGGAATATACAGATGAGCGGATTCATGGTCTCGGTATACCAGTGATTGAGGTAACGAAAAGAGGCTGATTAGGTTGCTAGAATTTTGTGAATCAATCAGAACGCCTCTTGACAGAACACTAATTAACAAATTCATTAATTACGTTCCGCGTATGTCATGTACCACAGCGCGGAGCCGGAGTACAGGGTGGAGTGTGTAGAGCTGTTCGGTTTGGCTACAGTTTTTTTCTTCTTCTTGTTTTGTTTTTTCAATGTCTATTTCAGACATAAGGGGGGGGGGGGTGAGTCAGTGTCATTATGCCAACAATGT
This sequence comes from Diadema setosum, assembly GCF_964275005.1. Classification (NCBI taxonomy): domain Eukaryota; kingdom Metazoa; phylum Echinodermata; class Echinoidea; order Diadematoida; family Diadematidae; genus Diadema; species Diadema setosum. The sequence continues at coordinate 5,442,245 of NC_092690.1, forward strand.
TTTATGCACTGCGGCATTAAAATACGCCTGATTCATTGCATATCCCATTGAATCATCTGTTGTTATTTTGGAAGCCCCATTCCCCCCCCCCCCTTATGGCCGACATAAATACCGGTGTTTTGAATAGAATAAGTCTACCGTTATGAGACGATTATTATTATGTTTGGTGTGATCGTATGAGTATAGTGTAAGTACTATAGGCGAGCCTGGCCTTGTACCTCCTTGGTGTGATGCAGTAATCAAATCAATGTAAATTATACATGTACTACAATAAAGTGAACAACGTATCAATTCATTCATTCATCCATGTTTTGAAGGGCTGCTAAAGAGAGAACTTGTATAGTGTAGTCCCCTCACTTACGTAACATTACTACAATACATCAATACATGTCATGTAGCTTACAATACTAACAATAATCATTGAAAGTATACACTTTTTATGACATCGATAGTAACATGAAGCATACGCTTTATAGTCGAATTCGCTTGAGAAAAACTTATATCGGCAAAGTGTGAAGTCCAAACATATTCATTCTAGTCCAAGAGCATTAGGTCAAAAAAGGCTTAAACCTGGACATTTTTGGTAACAAGCTGATTTTTTCAGGATAGGTCCAGAAAAATGTATAGAAAACATACTAAAAGTGGTAATAAATCTTCTATGAGTGTTTTCTGCAATCCAAGATGGCGTCCAAATATGGCCGCTGTTTCCAGAAATTCTTACAACTTTTTAACTAGAGAACCAAAATACAAAATTTAAATGTCTAATGTTTTGAAGGATGAAGAACTCAGTAAAATACATAATTATTAAGAGATTTTGACGCACACAAGTTCCAAAATCCAAGATGGCGTCCAAATTGGCCGCCATTTCCTGATATCTTTATAACCTTCCAACTAGGAAACCCAACACACAATTTAAGAGTCTAATGTTTCGAAACATGAAAAACTCAATAAAATACATATTAAGAGGTTTTGACGCACGCATATACCGACTAAACCTCTCGAGCTCTTCCTAAAATGCAAAATGGCGTGCAAAATGGCCGGCAGTCATAATTTTTTCTCACAATCATGTAAATAAATGTCAGAATAGTAAAAAAATTGTATAAAAGTATACAAATAAAACATTTGGGTGATAATCTCAAGGAGTGTGTCATTGTTACGAGAGAAACATTTCACCACCAGATTTGTTGCTAAACAGAGAGGCTACTAGGAGGCAATCTGTATCTTTTTGCCACATGGTCTATTTTCGTTACCTCAAGCACATGAGATAAAAAAATTTAGTGCTAGCCCCTTTTAATTACCAACGCATTTGATGACTACCATGAGGTGAGTTCCAGTTAAAAATGTCAATTATTCCTTGATAAGTGATTACGACTCTTCATCTACATGTGCTACAAAATAATGTGTAGTTCATCTCATGACAGTGAATTTCTTTGATGCACCATATTGCTCCACCTAAACATAGAGTTTCTAAATTATCTTATTCACTTCGTGTAGATTAGGTAAAATTATATAATAGATAGAAATCAGAGAATATGGCACGCATAGTTATTGGTACATGGAGGAGGGATACTCCTCTCCCACACGAGGGATCTTTTTTTTTTTTCTCGAAAGTGAGACATATTTAATTCAATTCAATTCAATTCAAACTTCATTTCATTTTTCGAAAAGAACATAAACATTTCACTTTCTTTGGAAACAGAGAATAAGGTTACATATAATCAAACCAAAGTAATTGAGAAAACATAATTGTGGAACCTTGGTGTAACAAATAATTATGTTGTAATGAAAATTGATTGAAGTGATACAGACGATATAACATTACACAAAATATCGAAAAATGGAGTGATCCACTAAAAAGGCAATGCTTGTAGAATGTGGGCCCCTCAGGTACAGAATGTCAATAGAAAATGAACTGATGCAAAAAAGGGGAAAATATTGGGAATAAAGTCAGGAAAAAAAAGTCTGGAAGCCCAATAAGAAGACAGAGTAACAGACAGACACACATACACAAGCGAATGAACATTAAACGAGACTGGGACGACAAAACTTATAAAGGGGGACTAAAATACAAGACAGAACAAGACAAGACTGACATAGTAGGAAGACAATACAACAGATAGAAAGGCAAAACAGATCCAGCGATCCTCGACGGAACTATATCGAAAAAAAAAATTGGATGCGTGAAAAGGATACGGAAATATGGAAAAATAGAGAGAAATAAATGCGGAAGTAATACAAGTAGAATCGAATCTACTCTGTGTCTCAGGACAACAGGGACGAGAAAATACGTGACAGTATTATTATTGATCATTAAAATTCTTCGAAAAGAAATTAAAATGAGCCAACAAGCTGATTCAATTCTGTAGGAACATAAAATTGCAATAAAAAAGACTTTAATCTCCTTTTAAATGAATATATAGAGGGTGCATTTTTTATGTCCTTATTCAGAAAACTCCAATAAGTTGGGCCAGTATAGATAAGTGTGTTCTTAGCAAGAATTGTTCGTAAAAGTGGTAAATGAAATTCATTGGAACGTCGAGTAGGATAGTCATGGAATGATTGACTTCTTTGAAACATAGAATCGAAAATGGAGGGGAGTGAGTTGTTGCTGTACGTATACATAAATTGCCCCACCCAAATTGAATAAATACAACTCTTTAATTTTTAGCAGCTTATTAGCGGCAAATAACAAATTTGAGTAGGAGGTTATGAAAGGATAACAGATGACACTATTTAATGAATTGTAATTAATAATCCCGATTGTTGACGAAAACGTGAATCAGTCAATAAAACATGGAATATCTTAAATCGTAACTTTGAGAATATTCCGTGTTATGTAAGAAGTGAGCCTCCACTGGAAAGGTTTTATGATCTGTTGGACTAACTTTTAAATGGTTAAAAATTACGATAATATCAACATTTTCAATCTGTTTTCCTCTTCTTCTTTAAAACACGCAGTCACTTTTTTCTTAGGAATACATGATCGGTATACAACGTTAAGATTAAGAGCTTCATGTGTAGGTTTATTAGTGTTTTGATATTTTCGTATATAAGATTGGGCCTCATCCATGTCAAGCTCTGTTTATGATGACGGTCCCATGTGTTTATTTCTTCTTTGTTCACCTATGCATACGGTATGCCTGAACATGTTCCTTTAATTCATATATTATTAGAGATGTTGTTACGAAATTTACAATTTTTCTTATATTGATTTGTATGTTTTACTCTATCTTTTTTTTTTGCATACTCTGTATAATTTTCTTTCCATTTTTTATTGTGCTTGGAGGAGGAATCAGAAATAAAATCAATACAAACAAAACTAAACCAAACCAAATGTTATGCAGTTATTAAAGTGCATTCAATACTTTCATTAAGACTAAGTTAAAGAAATAATAGTGTAATATCAGATGGACTAAATCTAACAAGTTTCATTAACATAAACGACATGAAAGAACATATGATTTCAAAATTGCACAGTTTTGCATTCTAAAGTACAATATTGAACGAACGAAAAATGTTAACGCAAACTGGGAAAAGTTTATGAGTAGGCCTATACCTCACATTTCAATCTTTGATTTGAAAAGATATTATGTCGTATAATTTTTTTCATATCTCCATAATCCACGTAAAAGTCATGATTTCCTGGCTATTGGAAGGAAAAAATATAGGTTTTCCCGGCCAATTTCGCACTTTTGTCAGTCCAATTCCTAATTGCTGCATTCAATTTCGCAAAATTTAGCGTATATCATAGATGACATGTTCGGTAATTCAATTTTATGATCTCTTCATTCAAATTCAATTTGGAGCATTCAAATTACCTTTAGCCTCTTTCTAATTAACACTTTTTCAATTAAAATTTCGTAAAACAAGCACCATTTCGTTGTTCGTTCATTCAATTTAGAATGATATAGTCACGTGATCACGGACATGCTGATCATGCACTCGTTCATTCAAATTCATTTTTGGGCATCCAATTTAACATCTTTTGCAGTCAATTTAGCACGCATGTTTATGCTTTGGTTCTTTCTTAATTCTTTTCTTCAACATAGTTATTGTTTTGCAAGCGTCATTACATTTCATATTTTCGTGCTCATTTTAGAGATTTTGGCAACAGTTTTTTTTTTTTCTTCAATGTGCTTAGTGAGTCTTCCAATCCGAAGATATAGTGCGTCATGTGGCCACAACTTATCTGGCCGTTGAGTGCTTTATTCTGAGTGTGTCGGCCACTTCTAGGAAGTCAAGGTTATGATCATCAAATGTTCCTATAACTCTTTTTCTGTCTTCTTGAGAAATACGTCTGTATCTAACTTGTGCTGTCATGACTGTAAAGAAGATGAAGTTAATCTGTAGTATTGGTACATGTAGGCCTAAAATGACATGTATGAAAGAAAAGACGCGTTACAGAACAACAAACTCGAGTTATATTATTGTCAAAAATATGATACTTTTACTGCTTAACAGTGCGTGGATGAAACAAAAAGTCGCATAGAAATACACGTTTAAATGTTATCACCTTTTCAAAAAAGAAATAACATGACGTTAATTTGAATGAACATGTTTGGAATTTGACTGCCCATACGCGAAATTGCATGACTGAAATACCCCTTTCGGCCAGTGCTGGCGAATGACTGAAGAGCACGTGCCAATTTAAATGCCCGTTTTACGAATTCGAAAGGCACAAGTGCAAAGATCATAGATGGAAATGCTGAATTCAACGACCAACTTGTAATTTTGAATAACAGAATGTGCAGTGACGAGGATTTTTGCTAAATTGAATGACCCTTTTATCAAATGGACTGACACAAATGCGAAATTGGCCGGGAAAACCTATACTCATCTATTTTAACACGAACATGATCAATCATATCTTCAAGGACTCTCCCATTATCATTATCATTATCATGAAATGCAATCCTATAAATAGACTCAAACATTATTCCCAGGTTAGCCATAGTAAATATACTTTTAAGCCTCATCACAGCGTGAAAAAGCCCCCTCATCAACATAATGTCTATTATTCATACCTTTAAAATGACAAGATATTCCCAACTATAAATCAAATTGGATGACTTTATTTTCTATTCAACACTAAATGGTGATGGAAGTGCTTAATAGCTCAAAAGCTATATATCAGAAGAAAAAAAAACTGTCAATGATATGAGTAATAGCGGAATAGTGTACAATTTAGTAGGAGGTGATTTTGTGAATATGAAAACCTAGATCAGTTTCATGATATCCATGATTTCAAAGGTAGGTTCCAGATTTTGGTCAAATTTTAACCCTCTGTACAAAACCTGAACTTTACACAGGAATTAACGATGTGTATGTGAGTGTGTACTTACAATGACCCCGAACAATGGACCTGGATGCCATCTGATCAGTGCCCTGCTCCGAGGCACATGAATGCTTTACTGTTTGTTCATGATGGGTTGCCTTTGCGGTGCTAGTCTGAATTCCTAGCAAAGGGTGAAATGCATACACATGAGAAAAAGTAAGCACATGTTTCCACGTGCTTACATACACCACATTTCAGAGTGAATGAAGACTAGCTGTGATGGTGGAATCTCTCATGAATAAATAATGGAGCATTCAAATCTTGGTCATTGTTCAGGACGATTGTTTGGGTGTCAACTACACACTTCCATACACACCAATTGACTTCTGTGCAAAGTTAAAGTTTTGTACAGAGGGTTGAAAATAGAGCAAAATCTGAAACCTAACTGACAAAATAATGTTCAACTTTAATGAAACTGAATTATGCTGTCATTTTGAAATTGCCTCCAACAAAATTGTACACTATTCAGCTATTGCTCTTGTCAATGTCAGTGTTATCTGATATACAGTTTTTGAAATGTTAAGGATCAAAAGTCGGAAATTATTTTTGTCACACCTAGTATCTGCAGTGCATTTTAGGTATCTTTGTATTCCATGAACAGGAAGGAACATGGATTATAGTGGGGTTTTTCCGCCGTTGCCACAATTGTAAATGAATAGAAAAGATGTATAATTCAACAGCAATTCACTCTAGTAGATGGAGGTAAAACGTATAATAGCTTTTGCAGTCAACAGAAAATCAATCTCCTACTTTCGTGTTTCTCGTGAGCACATTAATGCTTCCATCCTTTGCGTTCCCAGCTACATTTTGACGTTTTCTGAACGTTCAGGAAACGTTCCAAGTTCGTTATTTGGATATTTTGTCAAAACATTTTCAGAACGTCTTTTGTGGAAGGTTTTCGACGTATTGAAAACGTTTCAAATGGATTTTATAATTTTTTTAAACGTTAAAAAAAAAAAAAAACCTTTCAGAATATTCGAGGACCTGCAGAAAACCTTTTCGACGTTATACACGTCAGTGAAACCTTTTAAGAATATTCAAAACGTCCTGTGGACGTTCTGCGGACGTCCAGAAAACCTATAAGAACCATGTAGACCGTTCAAAAACGTTTTAAGATCGTCTAAAAAGTCCTATGACCCGTTCCAGAACGTTTAGAGAACCTTTCATATCCGTCTAGAATGTCCAGACAACCTTTTAAGAACGTATGTTTTTTTTTTTATTATAGTTATGAGATTATACAAACACAATCTTGGATTGATGTACCTTATAATCCTAATCCTATTCTAATCTTTTCCTAATGTCCTACCGCCTATACTACATCCTATTCCCTATGATGAATCTGAATCACATACTATCATACCAGCAAAATGTTGTAATGCATGAAGACATGGCTACTAAAATTAGATCACATACACACACTTTATTAGGCCTATTAACATATGAAAATACCTCTTCTTAGTAGAATTTTGAATTGTGAATAACTGAACAATAACGTATAGGTACTAAATCCATCAATAGTCAGTAAAAAGAGAAATAAACCTAGTAAATTTACCACGACACCATGATCCATTGAGCAGATAATGAAAGTTACATAATAAACTAATAACACACAGATAATACAGTACTCTACGGTTAATCGCGTACCGCTTAAACGGGTACTCCGCTGAATCGACTTAAAACACTTTCCGATGCGGGTTATATTCATAGAAATAATTAAAGGACAGACAGGGAACACCTTATGACGGACAAGGTGACTATGCAACATTGTTGAGTTGATTTGAGTTGATTTGATTTATTGGTTCCTGCATTATCGTTGTACATGCATGTAGGGTCATGTACACTGTGTGCACACATCGTCGGTACCATTGTACATACTATGTTGATTACAAAATACTTGTGTCTCCATTGGTTTTACAATAATATGCAACAAAACGTTCCATCGATATACAATGAATGGTAAAGAAGTATCTGCTTAATTAATTTCCTTGATTTGCTTGCAGCCCTTCATAGAAAATTTGAGGGAGGGATGGCTTGCGTAGAGATAGCAAAGAAGAAAAGAGAAAGGAAAGGGGAGGTCTGTCTGCTTTGATCAAGGTTTTCACAAGAACCATCGTAATTCATTTCTTTCTTAAACAGGGTTTGATTTTGTTTTCATAAACAAAGTGTCTTATTAATGTTCTAAGCAAAGAACACATGGGGTGTATAACCAGCAATTATCACGCATACTTATACTGCATCCTTTGAATCTTTTACACGTTGGGGAATATGAGAGAAAACTACATATTGACCAACTTTCTTTTTGGTAGTGATCTGTTATATGGCGAATACGTTCGATTGCTCGAGATAACTTATACCACGTGTATATGATTGTTCTAAGGTGACTGTGAATCTGATATTCCCACCGGGTATTTAACACTATCAGTACTTTCTAATATATCGTTTTACAGTATTATTGATACTTTGTTTTTCAATTTTCGTTTTAGACCAAAGCATTACACTAGTTTGGTCAGAATACAAAAACAAACTATCACTTTCTAACCTGCATCTTTCAATGATATCAAAATAACTGACAATTTTATTGGATTTTTTTTTTATGAGTCCATTTGTAAGCAATACTGTATTATCCGCATATAATGACAATTCCGTAAAAAAAATCATATTCCACAATTGAAAATTTTCAATTTCAAAATGTACAATCAAGAAATCAGAGGGTCCAGAATGGACCTTTAAAGACCCCTGATTTCATAACATGTGAATCGTACTTTTGATTGAAAAATATACACTGTATTCCTTCATGAAAATAACATATAATTCAATCATACTCACAACTTGAAATTCCAAAACATTCTACTTTTCTAGGTATGTAATATTGTGAGGAATAACATCGAACGCCTTTTTCCAACAAATAATCTAGTATATCTGTTTCACATCACACTGTAGAATGTGATGCAATAGTGCCAAACTGTGTTGAAATAAGAAAAATAATACAAACAAAATGTTTACACCTACTTGTACTTTCTCTTGACCTCTGTCGGTAGCAAGACATCTTAGGTCATTGTAAATGCATAATTATCATGTCAGTCTCAACACTGCAACTTATCTGATTCCAGGTATGCGTGATTTGATTGATTTGATTGATTTGATTGATTTGGTATTTGATTGGCACGTGCTCGCTGCCACTCTACGTTAAACTTTGCAAGCCTTGTTGTTGGTCTGTATAGCTTCTCAATAATTCTGAATCTAAGCCTGATTGTTTAATAAGAGGATCAACTTGTGCAAGTTTGAATAAATCCTTATCTCAACAGGGTTTCAACAGAGAAGAGGATTAAATAATGCGTGTGAACACTTGCAGGAGTTTATGCCCAGAAGTCGTTCTTACCGAGGGGTCAAAGTTCAAAATTCGTTACCAATTAACTTGAAAGTAATGTGTAACCTTAATCTTATAGGTAATACTTTCGAAATATTAATCTTAGATCTATGTGTTTTAGTTATGTATATGTTACTCTATATGTATACGAATATTGTGCATATGCATGTGAGCGTGGATGAAATCAATTATCACATGTTTACATGAAATATGAACTGACAAAACGAAAATTTATTTGTGCTTGTACTTGCTAAATAATCTTGATCGTTTCTTGTTTTGTATTAATTATGATGTTCCGTTATAACATTATTCTTCGTTGTTTTCATTTTTGACATTCATTTTCAACCCAATCATTGTTATCATTATTTTGTGTTTATGATTGCATTGTTGTGCTGTACATAGTTATTATTTTCTACTATTTGTGTTGATTCGTTTGTACTTTTGAATCTTTAATTGTTATGATTTCTATGCACGGAACCATCGGAAACAGCTTATGCAGAGTGACACTTCCCGTGTTGAAATGAACGAATGAATCATTAATGAATGTCGGTAAATGTATTGCACATTCGGATTCACGGTATTCTATTAACAGGAGGCCAGGAAACGAGGAGTGTTTTTGCTTTCCGCCATTGCCACAATCTAAATTATAGATTTATAATTCAGCAGCAATTCACTCCAGCAATATAAGGCAGAGCGTGTAGCTGTTTGCTATTAGCATATAAACAGCCTGTTAGTTTCGTTCTTCTCCTGCTCACGCCTGTGTTAATGCCACATGTCATAGATTTCATGAAATGTTTACATCACGGAGCACGCATGAAGAGAGACAAAATCTAAGTGTTAACTCGTCGAGGCAATAGAATCCGATTTATTGCTTCTAGCTCCCACGAATGTCATATCATTTACTTCACTTTTATGGGAACTTATCAACAATTTCCCCTACAATTTTTGACTTCATTTTTCCAAGGGATAGAAGTTGTAGTAGTAATATAAATAATGATAACAATAACAGCATTAATATGAATGGTAATATTGATATCAATGTTAACAATAATATTAATGCTGTTGAAACAACAATAATGATAATGACAACGATAATAATCATCATCATGAAAACGATAGCGGATATAATAGTAATTATGGTCTTCTTTATTCAGGGTAGGTTTTTCAGTGTTGACACTGTACTGCCAGAAGGTTCTACCAATATTATTACCCTGGATAGCGTTAACAGGTACTGATATTGAATTGAATTGAATTTATTTGATCAGCACAAAAAAAATATCAACGAATGACAATGATAAGCAATCATGACAATGATAACCAATAATGACAAAACACCGAGTAAAGGCGGATATAAGGAATACATAATATCTGATAAGCTGAAGGGAAGCAGCCAACGAAGTTTCCTTAAAATGTGGCCGACACACGTAAACATTGGAAAATGCCTTTATGGTAATCATTTTCATACTTATCTTTTTTTTTTAACAAAGACATGAACAAATAACAGATGTATAAGAACAGAGCAAAAAAAGATAATCTACAGCAATGATACACGAACACTACATTTACATCACAGAGGCAGTTCAAAAAAACAGTGAATTATAATCATTAGATGAGATAATGCCAGCCAAGCATGTTGAGAAGTTATGAATGATAATTTTGTATGAATTCTCCTTCAGTTTATGTTTGAATACATTAATAAAAGAGGTAGCTTTACAAACATCGTCTGGTATTAAATTCCATTGGCGGACCTTCATAAAACACAGATTTCTGAAATAATGATGTTCTTCCTTTGGGCATTTGAAGATTCTCAGCGTTTCTGGTTGGGTAGGAATAAATATTGATATTGCAATCTAAAGTGAAATAATACAGCAGAGCCTGGGTACAAGCTTTCTGTGCCATAAAAACATGAGGCGAGAGGGCCACTCTCTAAAAAAGATTTGAGTGAAAATATTCACTCTTAAAGGAGTGAATACAAAAAAGAGTGTATTTAGAGTGAAATTGGAGTGAATTTTGAGTGAAAATGTTCATTTTCACTCGTTTTGGAGAGACCTCAGGGATCACTCCTAAATCTTGGAGTGATCCCTGAGGTCACTCCAAAATGAGTGAAGATAAATTCACTCCAATTTCACTCTAAATTCATTCTTTTTTGTATTCACTCCTTCAAGAGTGAATATTTTCACTCAATTTTTTTTTTAGAGAGCATGGTGCCAAGATGATTTATTTTATTATCATTCAGTTCCAGTTACTTTATTTCGTGCTGTATAAATTTAACTGTCGATCGTGGTCAGAGAATCTGATGTAATTCACTCTTTCCATATTTGAAATAACAGATTGTCCTTCGATTTCCCCTTTCTCCTCAAAGTAGAAATTAATGCAATGACGTTATTGTGCAGGTATAGCAGGCAAACAAAATGAATTGCAAAATCACGTCTGGCAAGCCGCACGTAAAGCTTTTAAGTTCTCTCTCTCTCTCTCTCTCTCTCTATTTTCTTCATTAATTTTTCTCTGTCAAGACAGAAAATCTTTACGGTTGCAATAAAATATTTATCAAGCAAAGTGTTATACATGTTTGTTTTTTTCGTCTCGATGTACACACACATTATTGTTTTAATATCGACTTAGTTGTTCAATCAGACATACCTTTTAAACAATATGTATTTAGTAGGCCCTATATTAGTTTAGGTAAAGTTTGTTCTTACACCTATATTCCAGTATTCATTTAATTGTTTTTACCGAGCATATAAGATATCATGATTATAAACGAACAAGTTTATACAACATGCTTACGAGATGACACAAACGCAAATGTTATGCGTTGACATTCCTCTTCGTCATGCATTGTGATTGCTGTACCCTTCAGTTACACAACTGAGTTGTTCGGTCACACATGCGTTTTAAACGATACATGTGTATTCATGATATTGACGCTATAATTTATAAAGTTTAGTCGTATACCTTTTTTTCCCCAGTATGTATTCATTTAATTGATCTGACCGATCATATAAGATGCATACAAATACGACCTATACATGGTATACCGTTGATGTACGTTTATGAAATGATACAAACAAAAAAACCTGTATAGAAGTACGATATAATGTATATGGTTATCCATCTTTATCATATACCATCGTGATTGCATTATGATTGCATTAGTTGCAATGATCTTTTTAGCCATGGAATGTCTGTGACTTTATCATAACACGCGTTCAGTTTGTATATTAATGAACAAAATGGTTTTTACACAACTATAATATACGGACAATTTTAATTACCGTCGATTGTTCTTGGACAGTTATGTTAATTCATAAGTAAAGTGACGAAGGGTGACTATAGTCCTTTAATTACATATAAATAATTTGTGTATCAAATAGAAAGCAAATTAGAGAAAGGACATTTTGAGTAAAAGTGACAGAAAGGTGTGATAATGTGAGTAAAGCTATCACCTGATCACTGTCTTTCTCATGATTGTTATCATTATCGGTAATAGGCTTTACCAGTGGCGGATCCAGAGGGGGGCGCAACAGGCGCACGCCCCCCCCCTTTATTTTTCATAAAAAACAAAAGAAATAAAAAGAAAAACAATGAAATGAAACCCGGAAGTGGCACCAGAAATATTAGTCACGCCCCCCCCCCCCCCCTTTACAGAATTCCTGGATCCGCCCCTGTTCACTGTAAGGTTATTACCCAGTAGTGAGCTGGGATTTTAGGTCCAGTGATTTAATGTGTTTGTGTGTATTTGGAAGTACGCCAGAATACACTGAGCAGATTAACCTTGATATTGCTTGACATCTGTTTATGAAATCAAATCATGTAAACGAGAAAAATTCTCTCCGCTAGATCTAGCTGATGAAAGCTCTTTCTGATTTTTGCTTATCAGTCGAGAATAAAAATATCCATGGTTGACCTAAAAGCAAATCAAGCAATCAATCTATCAATCAATAAGAAAATGTGGAACATCTTGAATATAAAAATTATGACAGCTTTAAAAGAATTCCTTGTTATGCAAGAAGTAAGGTATCGCTTAAAAGGCATTATTTTGCTCTTTCGGATGATGGACTACCTTTCTAGCTAGCGATCAAAATCTTCAAATACTACAATTATAAAAGTGCATTCAACATCCTGATTGAGTTTAAATAAAAAATAGTAGAGTAACATCAGACAAAGACTAAATTTAAAGTATCAGTAAAGTTGATCGACAACAAAGAAAGTTGTATGAATTTAAATTTGAAAAACATATTTTCATTCTAAAGTTGATATTGAGCGAACGCACATCAGCAACGCAAACTTGAACTGAGCTGAACTGTATGCTCGCATGAGGTGTGTGTATGGTATCTATGATCGCAAACTTGATACTCTTCGAACGAGGCTTGCGACAACCTGATTTGAACAATCCTTGTGTTTACGCATTCACCGTCAGCATCGCGTAAGGTCAGAATCGCACAGAAACCCTCTAAGAGCTTTATAGATATTTACATAGCGATAATTAAAATTGTCTACCTTGTTTTGTTTTTTTGTGGGGGATCATTATTTTCAAGGCGATGTGTTCTGAAGAGGAGGGGCAAACCTATTCACTTTGTACAGGAAAGAGAGAGAGAGAGGGAGAGAGAGGGAGAGGGGGAGGGAGAGAGACGCACCGAACCGTGCCGCGACGGAATTGGTTCATGACTGTGCAAATCCCGCTTTTCCGCGCTGGATACTCCATGATGTCGGAAAAGCAGCAGCAGTTGGTGCGCCTCACTAATCATAGATTTACAATTCAACAGCAATTCACTTTAGTAGATGAAAGCAAAACGCATAATAGGCTCGTTCAGTCAACAGAGAATCAGTCTAGAGCAGGTCAGGTTCGTTTTTCTCGGGTGCAAATTGTTTCTTCGTGAATTCATGTTCTTCTTGAATTCAATGAGTTTTCACATCACAGAACATGAACAGGGAGGTGATTATGGCACTGTATGAAGAACCCGTATCAATAGTCGGAACTCGTGGTAGAAGAGTATGATATCTGGTGTATTGCTTCTGCCACTTGTGTGATATCATTTTACTTCACTTTTAATCAATTTCTCATCAACTTTCTCTTCACTTTTTAACCTCATTATGTTTTAATGAGGCGTATTTATCCCCACATTTCCAGTGACCAATCTTATGTTAATTAAACCGTCGATTGTGATTAGAAAATCATGTGTTGTTATCCAATCTTTCTATACGATTATCAATATTTTCATTCGTTTTCCCCTTTCCCGTGGTAGCGGCAAGAAAATTATACATGAATACAATAGTGCATTATAATGGGAGAAAATACTTACAAAATAATACCTCGTAATGGACCGCAATGATCAAGTTTTTTTTTTCTCTCTCTCTCTTTTGTCTTTCAAAGGAAATACTATTCTATTGAAAATACATTGTTTGTTTTTTTCATCTCAATGTGGGCTATCGTGGATGTTGTTCTTACATCAACTAAGTTGTTCGATCAGACATGCGTTTAGAACGATTTAAGTGAACAGAATAAGGACACTGTCTTGTCAAAGTTTTTTTTTTCCATAATACAGTGATGCCGTTATAACGAACACGTACTGTAGTATAAACATCTCTTTACCATACGGTAAAAATGAAGGTCTCAAAACAATGTCATCTATGTATGCCTTACTGTTCGGCCTTTTTAATAGTGAAATTTCGACATAACGAAAGAGAACTACCGGACCTGAGAACTTCGTTATGAGATTCCCCTGCAAATTAACCGTTATTCCTTTTGTTTTGACACAGAAGGAAAATTATAAAAGAACAACAATCTGACATATTTGATATACCGTTCACCTGATTACGAGATGATACAAACTGACAAACTCAAACGTGCACACAAGTAGGATATACAATGCATATGACTAGGCCCATCTGTCTTTGTGTATGTCAAGCATTGTGATTACCAAAAGTGCTGTGATCCATAATATAACTGTGGAAGGCCAATGACTTTATCCTTTAAAAGCGCATTCATGATAATTCTCCTGAAAACCGAATGCTCTTAATACAAAGAATGTTTTATTTACTGATTTTTGTTAATGTAATATTGATTTACAATAAGGTTTTATACTATTGTAGGCGTAGTGGCATTTGAATAATTGTGTACGTGACATCTTGAGTGAAAGTGACAGCAAAATGCAGTCCCTGATAAGAAAAGATCATAACTGTTTTTATCACGATTCCTATCATTATCTAAACATCGCTAAAATGGGCCTGCTGTAACATTATTATTCTCAAACAAGGCACTTTCAGTGCATGTTTGTAATGTGTTTGTGTGTATTTGAATGTACTTTTTATGTATAAAATTATTTTGTTATACGGTAATATCCAATGTACCAAGAATTCACATCGTGTTAACAATGTAAAATAATCAATCAATCGATCAATCAATCAATCAATCAATCAATCAATCAATCAATTTATTAGTTAATCACTCAATCTTAAGTCAATTAAAAGAAACAAACCAAGCAAATTTACAGTAACACGTAATACCCTGATACAGTGGGCAGATCATTAAAATGATTATATCAGTCAATCGATCAATCAATCAATCAATCAATCAATCAATCAATCAATCAACTAATAAATAAATCAATAACATTAGCCAATCAATCAATCAATTAAATTTTCAATGAAAAGAGAAACTAACCTAGCAAATTTACAGCAATACAACAATCCACTGAGCAAATAATCAAAATGAGTGAATATAGATGAACTCGCGAGGATATACCCGTTGGAAAAGTGTTGAGAAAGTAACCGTGTTGTAGTGTTGAATATGGCAGAGCTATCGAGACCGTTGACTTGCGTGAAATCGCGTGATTTCAGTTTACGAGTAAAGGCCCTGTTACACCACCTTTCCGGCAGATCCGGGTAAGCTACGCGGGCTTGTTGCGAGTAAGGATAACACATTTCCAACATGGAGGAGAATTTTCTTCGGGCGGACAAGGATGTTGGCGAGTTCTGTACTTGCGTTTTACTGCTAGACGCGTGCTATCTACCTGCTACCTGCGTGTATTCCGTGTGACCTGCGTGAGAGCATGGAAACCAATCCATTTTCAGTTACGAGCGACATACGGAACCTGCGTTACAGCTGCCAAGAACCTTCGAGGGAGTTGCCTGCGAGGTAAGGGTCTCCTACAGGTGTTCTGCGTGTTCCTCTTCGGGCAAGCCCCTGCGATTCACCCGGAACGAGTTTTGAGCATGCTCAAGGCCTTGTCACACCGTGTCTGGAGAAGCCTTCCGGGATGACTCGCTGGGAAACATTTTAGCTACCCGGATCTCCCAGCGGTTGGTCCGCACGTGACAGTACCTTGCGCGTATCTCGCCCGTACTTGCCCGAAGATGCGCACGCGAGTCCGATTTACCGGCAGCCAAGTTTTGAGCTTGACCACAACTTTTTTTTTCCCGGGTGAGTCGCGGGGATTGTCTGCAGCGGTCCACGCTGAACGCCAGTTGGAGGCTCTCAGTGGCAGCACCTCGCAGGCAACTCCCACGCAAGGTACTTCGCAGCTGTAACGCAGGTACTTCGCAGTCCCCGTATGCGGCCAAGATAATGACCATCTGTTGGACTTCGCATTCCTTCAGAGGGACTCCTTCACCGAGTTGTCACCCTTCACTCGCCATCGATGCGCTTGACACGCGGGTCACACCGAAGTAGAACGTAAATAGCACGGGTCCAGCAGGTAAGACGCATGCGAAACCTGCCCAAATCCTTGTCTGCCTGCAAAAATTGTCCTGGGTGTTGGAAAAGCCCCAAACGCAACAAGCAACAGGGCCTAAACTTGGTTGGGGTTAAATGGGACTTGCGTGAGCAACTCCGGGAAATCACGGGTGAGGTACGTGCTACGTACTGTCGTGTGCGGGTCATCTGCGGGGACCTCCGGGAAGTAAAAATTGGTTTGCCCAGAAACGGCCTGAATACGACTGTATTGCGAGTTTAGCACGAGTTGTGGGGAGCTGCAAAGAGTAACCAAACTTTTTTTTTGTTGAAGCATACATGTTTAAACATTAAGGACATGCATGAGACTTCAAAAAGATTTATAACTATACACGCCGTTCTACGTTGAGTTATCGCGAGTTTTCCCGAGTTACATAAAGAGGGTTACGGGAGTTATCGCCTGTGCCTTTTTCAGGAAACTCACTTTAATTCGCATTTATGACTCGCCGCTACAAATTGGCTAAGTTATCTCTGCTTAGCTTGAATCCCTTTGTTTACGTGAGGTCTCCCTCCCTCAACAAGCCCCCCCCCCCCCCAAAAAAAAAAAAAAAAATCGCTGTTACACTTTTTTTCAAGCTGAATTAATGGAGATTATGATTATTCTGCTCCAGATCGACTTTTATTTTGTTTCCATCGAGCCACTTGAAAAAGACTGGGAACATCTTCCTAAACGCCTTCCGGAAGAAGGGATTTTTAGTGCTGTAGATGAAGGGGTTCGCTGCTGAACTGATGTTTTGGAGGAAAAAGCTGATGTCCCATGCGAGATAACTCACGTCAGAGAAATATTCGACTGCGAACAAAATCCATGATGGAAGTAAGCCGACGCAGAAGATGACTACGAGAAGTAGAATAGCGCGTATTGCTTTCACCTCTTGCTTGAACTTTGGTCCCGGAGGAGGGATGCCTATGGGGTGGTCATGAGCCGCCCTCTGGATTCGCCGCACCTGGGATTTGGCGATTATGAGGATGCGGAGGTTGCAACTGCAGATGACGACGAGGCATATCATGACAATGACACCGGTGATGATTTGGAGGACGGCGACAAATTTGCGGAATTGGTCCCCTCTGAACGGAAGGGCTAACATGAAACCGCGCATCAAATTAACCACCCACACAGCAACAATCACCATGACCACCCGTCTAGAGGTAACCATTGAGACGTATCGCAAGGGTCGACTTATGGCGACATATCTGTCTACATTCACCAGTACGATGACCACATAAGATACCCCGGAGAAGATGAGGGACCAAATTGTAAAATATTCTGCAGTTTCCCAAGTGCACGTAACGTGACTTCGAACAATTTTTAGAGGTATGGCAACTAGACCCGCCAAGAGATCCGCTAGGGCCAGACAAGCCAGGAGAAGGTGGCTTGGTTCCCTCAGCGTCGGTTCCCTCCGTACAGCGAGCATGACGAGAGCGTTGCCGATAACGATGACAATAGCGAGAGGTGCGAATGCGGCAATCATCAGAGGCCGATTGAGGGGAGTTTCTATAAAGACGAAATCTATCTGCTGTAGTAAGCTTGAGTTGTTAGAAAACTCCATTTTGTGTTGTCTTGTAGGTACCAGTAAACACAACGACTATTTGCTATCTATCACTCTGCCTCAAGTTCCTTTGGAGGAGGCGTACATAGTAGGGCCTATACTGGAAAAATATTCGCGCTGTTCAGGCCTCATACAATTGGTGTCTTTTTTTTAATCAGATTTTCCGGTTTCTGCTCTTGCCATCTGCTTGCATATTCATGATATTGCTAATCCAATCTTTTATTTTGTAACACTTAACAGCGAAGATATCATACCCGACATCATAAGAACAGTTATTGTTTGTGAAGGTGGCCTATAGTTCTACCTCGTGGTTCTCATGCAGCACATTATGACTTTTTAGCAGTGTACACCATCTGGCAAACAAGAAAGCGAACAGCATCTTTGCTTTCAAGAGTTGTCTTGTTGGATCCTAGACATCCAAGAATCACAAGAATCGTTGAAATAGGCTCATCCGATTACGAATATGATTCCTCTGAATAATACATCTGCGAGTCATTCCACTTACTCCACTGATAGAGCAAAAACAAACGGAAAAGGCAGTCAAACGAAAACTTATCACAGAGGTCCAAAGCCACGTATATCAAAGAATCTCTCGTACTGATTGGTTCTCGCAATTTAACAGTAAATATATCAGTTTGCTCGCGACGTCGGGATCAAAAGAGTATGCTGCCATTGCTTGCCATAATACAAAAGTGATCCAGTAGTTTGAAAGCCGTTTGGAAGAATTACTGGATCTCTCACACCAAGATTGTTTCCATGAAATTTATTCTGGCGAAGCCTCTGATGGTAAAACCTCTGCATGGCGAAACCAACTGATCAGTCGTCTTTGCACGATGACATAGTTGCACTCCGACAAGAATAATCGTCTAGCTAGTGAAATTAAAATCCTGGAGCTGGCGAGACCATGGAGCATATGTAATGAAAGGACTCTGTTCACTGAAGGGCATTCATAAGGTAACGAAAAGGGGTTGATTAGATTGCTCGAATAGAATAAACCAATCAGAATACCTCCTGACAGAACGCTGAATATTCATTTCCTTGAACTCGTCAAGCATTATAAAAACCACAGGCAGAGCATGTAAATAGATCTGTTCGGTTTGGGTGATTTTTACTTTACTTTGTAACCATTGTTGGACTATAAATGCACCCTCAACCTTGTCTGAAATAGACATTGAGATTTGCTTATCTTATTTCAATTTACATTTCAGACAAAATTTCGGCTCCAGTAGGGTCCTATAATTGATATGCCAACAATTGTTGATTAATTAATTCATTTGCTGAAATTTTTCTTCAAGTATACCAGTAGTAGTTGATAATGATAATGATAATAATTATGATACTACTAATAAAAATAATGATTATCATTATCATTGTTATCGTTATGATAGTGATAATAATATAATGGAGACATTAACGCGGTACCCATCCACTTATGGGTGCTCAAGGCGCTCGCAGTTAATGTTAAGAAAAACCACAATTTGTCAGTAGGCCTATGCATAGGCCTACAGCTGCGTCATGTTCGTCTTTAAGAAAAAAAAAGAAGGCAAGCACAATAAGTTTGCTGTTTTACAACGGTAACCTGACGTATACATACAGATAGAAATGACACGTAGTAACATGATACATGTGTATACACA
The DNA here is from genome assembly GCF_964275005.1 of Diadema setosum. Lineage (NCBI taxonomy): Eukaryota > Metazoa > Echinodermata > Echinoidea > Diadematoida > Diadematidae > Diadema > Diadema setosum. The sequence continues at coordinate 5,461,863 of NC_092690.1, forward strand.
AATACAAAACAACATAATAAACAAGAGACTTGCATACAAACATCGATGGTAAAACAGAATTGGAGAAGTTTAGAGTGACTATTAAATGCATGATGAAACAGAAACCCAGCGTCAGTGCTTTAAAAAAGTTCTAAAATGTGGGCTAGGTAAAGAAACAAGCAATGCAAAAATTTGAATCTGTGTAATTGATGTTATGTGTTGTCAAATACACAAAATGTGAACAATAGTTATAATAAGAATGTTTCCAGACTATAAACCGTCTACAGTTACGGTCTATTGAGAAAAAAAAAACACTGATATTTCCTTATACTTAATATATGACCTTTACAGGGTGGCCCAAAAAGAACGGAACACCTAAGATCTTTAATTACTGCAATATTGTTGCATATATGTCATTATTTTGCATACTATTGGAAAGGTCTTTTTTTCCAATATGACACCACGTTCTGTAATTTTGGTTAATGCGTTATTATTTAAGGACTATTTTTATAAACCCTTGCAATTTTCAAAATGTGATCATTTTGTCCTCTCAGAGATACCGAAATCAGCGATAATTCGGCTTGCCATAGAACCAGTAGCGTTCACAATGTGTGGAATGTGGACAACAGCTCTTTACTGTGAGTGGAAGAGCGAGTGGGCGGGGCGGACGGTATGATTGTCATTGGGCCGAATGCATAAACGCTAGCAATTGCTTGTGCTAGCCTTTTACTCGAATCCATATGCATAAAAACAAGCAATTCGATTTCGATTTCGATTTATTTTCATATTTCTCGATGAAAAATACATCAAATGTAACAAAATTAAATGAAGTACATGATATCAAGCTGGAGACATACATAAAATATTGCAAATATATAAAACATATAGTGGTCGATCTATGACGTTTTGAATCTGTGAATGGATGCTAAAGAAATATGAAGGAACCTACTTAAAAGCGAGCTTGTTGAGCGTAGGTCCCAGTTAAAATCGAGTTAAAGATTAAGATGGGGAGCACGGGTACAACAATGACCGAAACATAGAGAAAAAAAAAGTACATTTATACAGTTATATAGCAAATTCTTCTCTAATGCAGATTTGGGGTCGGATAAGCCACATGCTGTAGGCGGATGAACCATTGTCGTTCTGGCGATAATAACAATATGACTCAGTATATGATAACAATAATACGGTTAAAAAATATTAAAGATTTATACATTGCGTGTATTAAGGAGGGAACACATGCACCTGCAAATCCCCCCTCCCAAAAAAGAAGAAGACATTCAACAACCAGTTACAGTGCAGAAGGAATTAAAATACCAGCTGTTACCTCGCCCCAAATGTCTTAGAGAAGGAAGAAAATGCAATAGGTCATAGACACAGTGACAGAATTTGAGGGCACAAATAGCTGGTTTTAACATAACAACAACCCTGGAGTATGGTACAGCGGGATAGTCCTGTACAGCACAAAACAGATTTCAGTGAGCTGAATTAATGTAATTATTCAATAAGTAGTGTCTTAATTTGCATTTAAAGGATGACAGTAATAAACAACCTGTGAGTTCAGAGGGGAGATCGTTCCAGTATTTCGGTTCCGCATACATAATTGTTTTCATCGCGAAAATTGTTCGAGTACGTGGAAGGTGATAAGCGTCCCGTTGGCGGGTGGGATAATTGTGAACTGAGTAGTTTCTTTTGAACATGTGAAGAAAAACATCAGGAAGATCATTTGTGGAGTATTTATACATGAAAATACCTAGGTTGTAATCAAACAATTCAGGCAATTTCAAAATTTTATTCTTGTGAAAAAATTCATTTGCATGAGATAGATATCCAGCGTTATTGATAATTCTGATGGCGCGTTTTTGGAGGAGGAAAAGCGAATCAAGCAAAAATCTGGACGAATTACCCCATGCAAGAATTCCATAGTTGAGGTAAGGGGAAATCATTGTTGAGTATATAATTTGTAATATATGTATGGGAAAAAAATATTTCAGCTTATTCAAAATTCCTATGTTTCTGGACAAAATTTTACTTAAATAGTTAATATGGGTTTTCCAGGATAGATCACTATCAATGTAAAGTCCTAGAAACTTAATACTATCTACCTGGTTTAAATTGATACCATTGATCTTAACATAATCAGAAACATCTTAACATAATCAGAAACATCAGATCTTAACATAATCAATTGCTTGCGAGCAGAAGCTTTTGCTGGCAAGAACAAGCAATTGCTTGCTGCCCGCAATCATTTGCTTAGAGACCAAGCGTTTGCTTAAAAACGTATGCATAAAACATACCAGTACCTTTTGCTTGTTCTTGCTAGCAATTGCTTACGATTTTCCAAGCTCTGTAAAATGAACTTGAGCTTTTGCTTAACTTGGACGTTCCCTTTTAAAGGAGCATTTTCACATTCATACGAGAAAGATTACACTTGTGCAGGAGTGGTATAAATCTACAAGAAATTACTCCATAGCAGTGTTAGAAACTTTTTCATTTCAACAACGGGAATGTCCAGTGGTCAGCACGAAAAACAGTTATAATGTCTGACTTCGGTGGAGAGCAAGGAGACCTCTCTCCACGTGAGATCTGGTAGATCCGGGCTATCACTATAAGCAGTGATGGGAATCAGCCAGAACGTGTGTGTGTATAGATGTGTGTGTGCGTCTGTGTGCGCATTTTATGAGTGCCATTTCATAGCTCTATTGCTACAGGAAATGTTTCGCACACACACCCCTTTCAAATACAGTGTACATGCTGTCACACTCGCCTTTGTTCTTGTGTGCGCACAGGCGTGACGTTCCTTTTGTTGAAAACGCAGGCAATAGGCCGGTTTACTAATGCAGGCCCGTAGCCAGGGGGGTGCGTCGGGTGCGTACGCACCCCCCCCCCCCCCCCAAATTCTGAAAGGTCCACTTTTTCATAATAACGGTTTTTAGCAATTCTCAAGATAACAATCCAAATAAATATAAAGACACATTATATGCTACGTAAATGTGGAAGAGTACGTTTAACAATGTTAAAAATGATTGTACGAAACCCTTTTGTTGTATGAACCATCGGATCGCCCCCATGCACACAAACACAAATGTTATGTGTCAATTTGTGCGAGCTATTACATATTGAAAACTTTCGGTCATCTGCGAAGCCGCGCTTCCGCGCGAACGCTACAACACGTAAAACGGGTCAAAAATCGACGCATTTTTCCACAAAATCTGCTATAACTTTTAAACTGTTTAAGAAGCAAACTTGGGGCGCCCGGATTCTGGAAGTGGACACTTTAGGGATTATTTATGTGTATATATCTTTATTGTAACATTTGTAGCAGTGACGCAAATTAGATCAGAAAAGTACCTTATGAGTAGAATTGTCTATGGCGAACAGTCCAAATTTGACAAATTTGAGCATATTTTGCCGTCTTGCAATTCTTCCAGACGGGATATCTCGAGAACGGAAGATCGCATAAACTTGGGGCGCACGGTTTCAGAATGTAGAGGTTCTGCCCATTTTTGTGACATAAGAATCTTGTCCATTGGTTGAGCAGTCCTGACGCAAATTTGCAGTAAAGCTAGACTACCCATTCACAATTGCTGTCATAGGGAACGTGTACAATACATACAGAACTATCACGTGACGACACTACCAACGAAAATTTGAGCCGTTGACCTTCACTGTCCGCCGTTGTCAGCAGTGTGACAGTTCTATTGGTTCTCATTTTAAAGTGAGCCAAAACCTAAGAACGTTCTCACTTATAATTTCCAAAGAGTATTATGCAGGCACGCAAACTCATTTTTAGTTGTATTTCATTTAAATGTAATGGGTAAGAGGGTATGAGAGAGAATGGAAAGTGCTGAGCTATGAAGTAAAATGGTAAAGTAAAAAGTTTGTCAGATGATATTACAAAAGCCTGAATATTGCAAGAGCTCCGGAGTAAAAACAGTCAGTGAAAAACCCTATGTATGATAGCATTGTGAGAGCGTTAGACTGCATTGTGACGCGTCGTTATCTAATTTACATTCTTTATTGATATATTTTCATAAATATCTCAGGTAATGAGTCGGATTGGATTACAATTCTCACTTACAGCTTTGTACAAGTCTGAGTCAACAGTATCACACAGTACTTCAAGACGTATTATAGTACAAACGATTTCTTGAGCCTGCACCGTTTCAGGCTCTGTTCTGGAGACGGCGGTAGAAACTCATTCTTTTTTGTTGTTTATTTTATCATTATTTACTAATCTCTTTTCTAACTTACAGGTAGCGGATTTCTTTGCAGGCCAAATTCGGAAATGTAGTGTTGATTATTACTTATACATTTTCTCATGTTGTGACAGTTCTATTGGTTCTCATTTTAAAGTGAGCCAAAACCTAAGAACATTTTCACTTATAATTTCCAAAGAGTATTATGCAGGCACGCAAACTCATTTTAGTTGTATTTCATTTAAATGTAATGGGTAAGAGGGTATGAGAGAGAATGGAAAGTGCTGAGCTATGAAGTAAAATGGTAAAGTAAAAAGTTTGTCAGATAGTATTACAAAAGAAACTCATTCTTTTTTGTTTGTTTATTTTATCATCATTTACTTATCTCTCTTCTAACTTAAAGGCAGTGGATCTCTTTGCAGCCCAAATTCGAAAATGCCAAGAGACAGCTAGTAACCAAATATGCTACTATAATTTAATAAATAAGAAATAACCATTCCAGTATGTATCTTAGTGTGCACAGTAAGACAGATCAAATCAAATAGGAAAACATCTGAGCACTAAGCCTGAGGTCTGAATTTGCACTCAACTTCTTCCAATGGCTAACGGATGTTTAATTTTTGAATTTCACTGACCTCCAAATTTCACAAAGAAAACCTTCTTAGCATGATGGTTAATATGACATTTGACTGATATTGGAGATGTTTGCGAATCAGATCTACTACCTTTAATATTATTAAATCTAAAATGATTATTTGAAAGTTCGGAAATGCTGGAAATATCCTATCACAAGGAGGCAAAATATAAATGGTTCACATTTACAATTCATTTTGCTTTAAAAATTTTCTTATTTATTTTCGTTTTTGACAAACTCGCATACCAACGCCTGATAAACTGTATAGTAAAGTGAATGTTTCATCTTCCAAACAGCATCCAATGGGATGGAAAACTCCAACTGAAAGGTGGACACCGTGACCATACTCGCTAAAGAAAACGCGTAATAGGGGTCGTTTTTTCTCATGGATTAGATGGAAAGTGTGATGTACGAGCGTATATAATCAAAGGGTATCAAAAAGGCCGAAATTGGGAAAATGGTATATTGTTCAATCATGATGAAGTACTTCTTTAGGGTGCAGGAAACATTTAAGGAATACTTGTTTTTAAGGCCCGAAAAAATCATATGATCATTACTCGTTTAGGGGCCATTTTGAAAGTCCATGTATGAGCATGGTGTCCACCTTTTAATTGTCGCTACCCCTCCCGGGACAGTATCAAAGGACCGTTTTGTTAATTAACGCAATCCCCCCTTCCTTTAAAAATCTTAGCTTCAGGCCTGCTAACGCGGGTATACAATAGGAAAAATAAAAGTTAAAACAACACCAGGAAAATCACTATTCTCAATTTTGCGGCGCGCTACGCGCGCAGAGTCTCGAACACAATTAAACTTTGCAACTTCCTGGCAAAATGAGTTTTTACTATTTCCTAGATGAAATACCGTAACGCGATTGCATGCAACAGACAAAAATACAAATTTCCTCGAGACTTTAAAACGTCATTAAAACAGTCAAAATTCACAATTTGCGGCGCGCTTCGCGCGCAAATTCTTATACAACTTTTGTAGTTCGGACGTCCAAAGAATATATATATATATATATATATATATATATATATATATATATAATTGTGTGTGTGTGTGTGTGTGTGTGTGTGCGTCATCATTGGTATTGGTACCGAAGGTCCGTTTTTTTAGTGACCGCACCCCCCCCCCCCCCTTGAAAAATCCTGGCTACGGGCCTGCTAATGTATGCACAGATCTTTAATTTTGCACACGGCCGCAACCTCGGGCAAACGAAAGGATGCGAGCCTGCAACGTCGGCTGCTGCAGCCGTCCCCGACACGTCCCTTACGTGTATGCTGTGTACATGTGTGCGATGCATCAACTTCGACTTTACCTCCCGGCATTTCGTGTGGCTCTAAATCAATTCCCAACCTTGGATGAGGGAAGAGTCTGCTGTGATCAAACGCAATTTGGACTGTAGTTTCGATTTTATTGAATTTTGGCTTCGATTTTGTCTTCAGTAGTTCTGAAAATGGGTGGAAAACAACAGTATGACCGCATCACTTCAAACTTCAATGATTTTAAGCATTATGATTGATTGTGAAATCTAAACTAGACAACGAATCTCTCATAATCGATATGTTTTCAAGGATTTTTTTTTTTTTAAAGTTAGACTCAGACTGATTAGACTTCATGAAATAGAATGACGATTTTGACCTATTTTTCTATTAACAATAACAGTTAGGGGGCCTAGCCCTACACTGTTAGAAAAAAATCAACAAGGTTGTTTAAAATTTTAAACAACCACAAGTTAACCGGTGAATCGCTCAACTGTTGTTTAAAAATTAAACAACACGTAGTTGTTTAAACTTTTAACCCTTTGTTGTTTAAAAATTCTAAACAACTGTTGTTTAAAAGAAATTTAAACAACTGGGTTGTTTAAAAAAGTTGTTTAAAAATTTAAACAACTGTTGTTTAAAAGTCATTTTATACAACTGGGTTGTTTAAAAAAAAGTTGTTTAAAAGTCTAAACAACTGTTGTTTAAATGTAATTTTATACAACTCAGTTGTTTAAAAAAAGTTGTTTAAAACTCTAAACAACTGTTGTTTTAAAGTCATGTTATACAACCGGGTTGTTTAAAAGTAATTTTATACAACTGGGTTGTTTAAAGCCAATATTAAATATTCATGTTTAGAATTTAAACAGTTCTTAATCCCATATTACTGTACAACTCACTTGTATATAAGCACAATAACACAAATGTTTATTTTTTTGGCCAATTATATATTTCAGCACATTTTCACTGTCTATATCACTGACAGCGTATCATTAGAAAACCTTCAATCGGTCAATCTGTCCATCAATGTGCAAACTTATTACAAATAACAAATTGAGCCAATCAAGAATTGTCTCATCCATTTTCAGAATATATACAGAGTAACAATTCTTCTTATACAGTTAACCTTTGATAAGTCAAAGTTCTCGAGAACCGAGAAAAATGTGTCGACTTGCGCGGATTTAGTAAAAATATGCAGTTTGACTGCAGAGGAAAAATCACGAGCTTTTGTTATGCTTGAGTTAAGTGATTTCCCAGCTGAATTGACCTCGACTCATCTAAAGCTTAGTGTATTGTCAAATGTACATTTTGATTCCACTTACATACAAATGGGGCACTTAACGCCGTAAAAATCACATTTCACAATATTTCAACTAAACTGCAATGGCAAATTGAATTTGAAACATGCAATAATTAAAGAATTAATTATTATGCATAACATGGATGTGTTCAGCTTGAGATTATCTATATCTGTGCCACATTGAATATTTTGTTGCTTCATTTCTCATATTGTGTGGGTGCATGGTGACCATCAGTTGCCCTCAGATGGGTCCAAAAGGGCTAACTGAATGAACAGTACACAGCGCCTAATTTTTCAGAATGCTTTTACAGTCCAATGCACACCTTACAGACACATTATCCAGTTTTATAGTGATCATACAATTTGTACCTTGACAAGACAAGATAAATCTTGAATGAGTCATATTTCCTGGAATAATTTTCTGATTTTCTTAGAACCACTGACTTTGTTCTTGAAGTGTTTGTCACTATTAAATGCGCTTGGAAATCTCATAAGCGAAGCATAAGGGAATGGTCCTCTAAGGATTTGCTTTTCTGTCCCAATACTGTTGCCCCACTAAGAAAATATTACTGAAGGTATTGCACTACACAGCTTCTCTATTAACTAGGTCATTCCGTGCTTTTTAACAATGTTCAATTTGATGTAACAACATTTTGAATCATTTCAGTTGCAATGCTTTTGGGGAACATCTGCAATAGTAAGTCAGGGGTTATTAGATTATATTTCCTTGACAGTACAATGATGACTGTAAATATACTGCAGATGGAGAAACCATTCACATTAAGAAATAAGTTTATCTCTTGTGAAAATTCTACTCCATACCTATATTCAGCATATCTGAACAGACCAAATAACACATACAGTACATTGTAATTATAATTAAACTTACCCCTGTTTACTGGTGTAATTTGAGAAGTCATACCTGCTACCAACACATACAGTTTTTTTTTTTTTTTTTTTTGCTGTTGTTTCATAACTGGGATGTGCCAAGTACAGCACATCTGTCCAGCAAAGATCATCTCTGTCACTCCTGTGATAGAGATGGCAGTAATGAAGATTACTCTATATACAATGAAATAAATTCATAATGGAAATATACATTCTACGAAACAGTTCATCTTGAATTTTATGAAGGCCACATTCAGTACAGAGTGTCACCTCCATTATGCTCAACAGATATGAGGTTTTAATTTCACAATTGCTATATTTCTGAAAATTGACTGTCATGCTTCAGTATAAACCTATGAAGATCTTGCCCAATACATGTATTTCATTAGGTCACCACTATGCAAAATACCCTTTTTCATTCATTTCTAGCCCATCTTTATCACAAGTTTTCAAGGGCCAACATTACCCACTAATAGAACAATCTTCTCATAACCTTTGATCTTTCCATGTGACATGTATCCATTACTTATTGAGTTATAAACAAATAAAACATAGATACCAAACCTTTGCTTTGACGAATGACCTAAAAGTCAACTTTGACAATTAAACTTCTGATGACCATGAAAATCTCATTCTACGCATCTAATCTTCCTGATTTGAAGAGTTCAGGTATGTCCTGATCTCTCTCACAGAATTGGATGTCACTTTACCAGGCATTTTGTACACAACTGTCTCCAAGAACCGCCAGGCAGCAAAACATTGAGCCTGGTGCTCTACATCTAGGACATAATGCACTTTGAATGCACAGTCCACAGCCTTTGTCAAAGTTGGAAACAAGAATCCCTGTCTCTCTACAATAGGGAGTTTTCGCAAGCACAACGCGGCCGGGAGTTAAGCGTGTCGTGTGCGAAATTTGCTTCTGCACATGATCAAATCCGAGGAACGTCCCGTCTGGAGGAAAACGAGTACGGTACTTGGCCAAAATAGCGTTCGGTCCCGATGCCGGGCAGGAGTGAGCCAGCCAGTCAGCCAACCAATCAGCGATCTTGCCCCACGCCTCCGTCCTGTACAGGAAAGCGAAACTGCATAGATATGGGGACGGGAGTCAGAGTACGGGGACTGTCACAAGTGATCGCTTCCTCGTATTCTCGGTCTTCGCGTCGTGTAGCGAAAACTTCCTAATGACAAAGGTTTGCAGTGGCTTCTTCCAGGATCCTCCCATCAGCAAGATGAAGGGTTGTGGTCTCTGCTTCCTGTCAATTTGTCCAATGTAGAAAGCCAGGTCTGTGCCCTCCTGTAAAATGAAATGGAAGTGGAAAAGAAACATGCATATACATCTCGATAAAATCTTGAAATAATCTACGCAGAAGTGTTGGGTTGAGGCATTGGTATAATGAAGTCCATCAGAACAGATATATTTCCCACACCTCCCCAATGTTCAAGGTAGAGTTCATAATAAAGTGCCTGGCCAAATTCTGAAACATTTCATTTGCAAACATATACCCTAAATTGGGTATTGTATGTAGTATATAACATCCATGTATTACATTTTCTATTCTTGCAAGGGCTAACCATGACCTGGCTGAATGAATTTTCAACTGTGTGGCCTATGGGAACTTCTGAAAGGCAATTAATTTTATTGCTGGCAAGCCCAGGCAAAAAGTATTATCAAACAAAAACTACTTCTAAATTGCATTTCATTATTTTGGGTAAGTTACTCTTTCCAATACTAGTAGTATAACAATTTTGTCCACTTACATTGTAAATGAACATTAAGGAGTATGCGAGGTTTTTTTTTCTTTTTGGTATGGGGGGGGGGGGGTGGAGACACCCTGTATATCATTGGATGTATATGAGCGGTATGTGATATATTTCCAGCATCTTGCTGAATATAATGATACCATATGTCAAGTGCAATATTTGTTGATGAATGGAATATTCCTTATTGGCGACATTTGGGACCAATTTTGCATTTCATGCGAATTTTTTCCCCTTTTTATCAAAATGAAAAGGACATATTGATATTGGACAAGTGTGTGAATGAGCAGTCAGGCACAAAATAAAGTAAATATGTATGTTGACTATGTAATATAAGATTTTTCTTTATTAAAGAAAAAATTATTGTGATTCACAGCATACATTAGCAAAATATTAAATTTGCATAAATATGTAGAATCCATGGACTAAACTAACAAATGAAACAGCATAAACTGGGAATTTCTGTAACTATGGACCACAGCTTGATGATTTTTATATTTTGTATTGCAATGTCAAAGTCCACCTAAGAGGGCAACACATCACTTGTATTAGAAGATTAGCCTCTGAACAGTCAGGTACTTACAGGTTGAAAGTCGTAGAATAACTCCAATGACTCCTGAAAGGAGCACTTGCCCCACACCCTCACAGTCCAGCCTCGGCAAACTAGCGACAGCATGCTGAATGCAAGCATCTCTTTTTCCTCTGTGGAGCAAAATGTATGACACAGGGGGAGTATTTTGAATGATAAGTACAAATATACCCTTTAAAAATATTAACACAATCAAGGCTGATAAAGAGAAATGCTGACAAGTATCAGCTCATATTAAGATGCTAGCTTATGTACTTATATTGTACTTGATAGCAACCAGGATTACTAACTGTGGGGGGGGGGGGGGCTGTTTTTAAGCTGTTTGGAGGGTATTGTAGAAAATGCTACACATTTTGAATGAGGGACTGATTCTGGCAACGGTATTTACTACCAAGACGGGCAAGTAATTGTGGATGAGTAGAGCCAAACTTGTAATGCCAAGCATTAGAATTATAATGCTGTAATAATCATCATGCTATTCTACAAAGCAGCAATCAGAGTTTAATAACATGAACTTGGATGAAATAAAGTTGAATGGTGTTGACAGCCAGTGCCTTAATAAGAATGATCTTGCACTACTGTTAAGTGCTTAACAAAGACTATTGCAATATGAATGACATTTGGGCTTTTGCAGGAGGTTCATGTCATATTCTGGCATTGCATAAAGCAAGATCAGTTAATATGCATGTATCTTAATTAGATTAGCAAGAGCAAGGGATGTTCAAGGTCCAGTGATTTTTATTCCAAGTAGTAGGAAAAAGAATGCAAAAACTTTAATAGTTCATAAAAGACTGCTCTGTTAATGTTATCCTATAATGACAAAAGCTTGATTATCATGTGAGTTGATCAGGCAGTGGAGAAGAAAAGGGGAATGGTAGATGACGGAGGCAAGGACAAACCGTCCAGAAGTTTCAGTGTACATGAACTGTGTGGCCGTGGGGTGCTATAATGTGAGAGAGGGGCAGGAGACAGCCTCTCCCAAATAATTGTCCAAGCTGTAGTTACAGTCATTAAAGCTGCACTACCGCATGTGATACAAGGAGCGAAAGAAGCTTGTAATGAGCACAATTAAAGATGTTCTGAATCCACATGTCATATCTTGAGGATTCAGTTCCAGCAGGACGAGGTCCAACATGAGCTAAGGAGGGACAATCTCTGCCTGACTGGCCTGCCAGAGGGGGCTGAGGAGACAGAGGAAGAGCTTACTGAGGGCGAGTCAAATGTTACCAAGGAAGTTGGCTTAGACATTTGGAAAGAGGACATCTCATCTTCATGATCTTGTCATCATCTTGAGGAAAAGGCAAGAAGGAAAGAGCAGGCAGATCAAAGTCCACTTTATTGCAAACAAAAGGAACAAACTGTATTCTGGGCATTCTAGTCTGAAAGGAAAAGAGAACATGAAAAGTGTGTACATCAATGAAGATCTAAAGGCATGCAATGTGTCACTCGCAATTATTATCGCGATTATTATCTATTACCCTAATTAGCATATTCAGCAAAATAGTACAATGTTTAATATGTAGTTAAATTAAATGCAGGAAGTGTAAAAGAAAAAAAAAATCAAGGTTTTTAAATGAAGAGGAATTCATTATTACATCGGTTTTCACATACAATGTATTTGCAAATGGCTGAAGTGTCTTAAATATCGTAATTTGGATAATTGTTTGCATATTTCCGATAGTCCATTTTATGATACCAGATACCGTTTTATGTGACCTTGAGATGTTGTTAGATATGTATATGTTGTCATGAATATGCATTTGTACAAAGTGAGTGTGGCCTGTTCGGCCCACGTATGAAAAAAGATAGATCGAGACTGGGACGATGCCGCTTGAGGCGAGGGAAGAATAAAGTTTTTGTTTCTTTAAGTCTGATATCATTGGTGGCGGTGATTTGTTTTGTTGTCAGAATGTGTGACATGTTGTGCCACCAGTATTTCCCTCCCTTCGGGAATAATATGTATATATTTTCATCATACAACAATGAAAAACTATATTTTGTTTTATAGGGGGATGTCCTTGCCCTCCCATCCTAGCCATCGCCCATAAAAGCTGGCGTCACAAATGGATTCCTTTTCATAGAAAACCTTTGAAAATGTGTAATTTTTTTCAAGTTTTCTTTATTATAAAGCGTAAACAGCATATTCTATTGTCAACCTAATTAAATCTTTATGCTATTAAGCTACTAAACTGTAATTGCCTGATGTTGCCAAAGTGGCAACGAAGTAATTTATCCTTAAATACAAATCTCAAAACCTCAAAAAGTCATATCTTATGAGTATTCGGATTCCTGGATTAAGATTAGCAACATACTCATTGCATATTCTAATTAGCTAACATCATGCTAATTAGCCTAATCAAAGATAACTACCCAAGGTTGAGAGAGTGGCAATCAAGTTTAACTAGTTTACTGCATTGTTAGTTCCCATCTAACAAATCCAAAAACCTCAATCTACAAAGACCTTGTACATACCAACTTTTCCAGGTTATATACAGTACATGGCATATGACACCATTTGCTGGACTATTGTACACTGTACATACATAATATGCTAATTATGTTATTATGCTAATTATGATATCTAAGACAGTTACATAGTTTGGAAGTACAAACCAGTGTTACAGATGAATTCCTGGTCTTAAAAAAAAACCATTGAAAATCGTATTATACGTGTGTTTTCGGGCTTTCTGCAGTGAAATTAAGAACATATGACATATTGCTCTAATTAGCTGAATATGCTAATAAGACCTATCTTAAGAATGAATCAACAACAACACCAACAAAACCTGGGCTTAACAGCATTTTCAGGTCATATCAATGGCGTTACCATATACTTCACTATATTATGCATATGTAAATACGCTCATTATGCTAATTATGGTATTCAAGGCACTTACATTATTTGAAATTGAAAATTAATGTTATGAATGGGTTCCTCGATATAGAAAACCCTCACAAAGTTTTATTTCCCATGTTTTCTGGTTCTCTGTATCAAAATTAGTAAAATATTACATATTTTATATATGGTAATCACGTAATTATGCTAATTAGGCTAATAAAACAAGTTGCCCGAGGTTGCCCAGGTGGCAACCAAGATAAATTTACTCCAATACCCTTCTAGAACACGAATCAACAAGAAAACCTTGTACTTAAAAACTTTTCCAGGTCTAAAAAGTTTCTACTCGACTACGTTGTCCACATTCCACACATTGGGCCGAATGCATAAACGCAAGCAATTGCTTGTTCTAGCCTTTTACTCGAATCCGTATGCATAAAAACAAGCAATTGCTTGCGAGCAGAAGCTTTTGCTAGCAAGCACAAGCAATTGCTTGCTGGCCGCAAGCAATTGCTTAGAGACCAAGCATTTGCTTAAAAACGTATGCATAAAACATACCTTTTGCTAGTTCTTGCTAGCAATTGCTTACGATTTTCCAAGCTCTGTAAAATGAGCTTGAGCTTTTGCTTAACCGGAACGTGCCCTTTTAAGTATCCTTTTCATATTTATGAAAGAAAGACCACACTTGTGAAGGAGTGGTATAAATCTACAAGAAATTACTCATAAGTAGTGTAAGAAACTTTTTCATTTCAACAACAGAAATTTCAAGTGGTTAGCACGCAAAATGTGATGAAAAACAGGTAGGATGTCTGACTTCGGTGCACTAAGCTGCAGTGATGGGAATCAGCCAGTAATACGTGTGTGTGTATAGATGTGTGTGTATGTGTCTGTGTGTGCATTTCATAGCTCTTCTGCTATGCCAGGAAATGTTTCCACACAGACATGCCCTTTCAAATGCATGCTGCCACACTCGCCTTTGTTAAAGCGTTATATTTCTACAACATGACGTAAATTACGTACAACCATGGAATATAACAGCATTTCGATCTTGACCGGGGTGGCGTAATAGAGAACCAATAGACCAATCGTAATTCCACTTTGTGCATGAGCAGGAAAAGGTCATTTGTACCAGCAAGCATTTTGGTTTTTAAATTCATTAAGATAAGCATCTGTGATGCGATGATTATTCATGTGATCCTTATCTAAATGGCGCTTGCCACCGCATCCACCTGATAGCAAAAATGGTATTTCGCAATAAGGAAATAGGCTGTTGCTGCTTTCAATACAAAACAAAGAGATGGATGCCTGCTATTGTCAGCAGATGGGGTACTCTGGTATGACTTGATCTAAACGCAAGTTCATTCCTTTTTTTTTTTTTTTTTTTTGAACATGAATTCCATAAATTGTTACGTCGGGCAAGCATTATATGCATTATACCGCTTTGAAAACGAGTGAAGTGCGTAAACAACTGAGAAAAAAGAAAGGTCATTTGTACCAATGCGTACATGAGCTAATTACGAGCTGGCTTGCATACACAGAGCTACCACGTAGAGACGCTTTGCACACACTATCGTGACCAGTCGACCACGCACCACAGTTTAACCATGTAACAGCGTGCTAGCTAGCGGTAACCGCGGTATGAGCACATCGCAAACAGTCATGACACACGCCAAGGTTACACAAGCGCGAATTACGAAATTGAAACAGATGGCAGCTTTGATGATAAGCTGCGCTTCGCAGTCGCTTGAGAGAGAAAGAATTGGAGGACGTCCTGGAAGAGAGCCTACCACGTTAGACAGTCGTGACAGGAAAGCCAAAGGAATTAATTCCTGTTACATTACCATGCAGTGCCTGAACCGAGTAAGTTTATGTCTATGTAACTGCGACAGCCGTTCGCATCAAGATCGAGGAGTTGTACAAAACGGTGCCGTTTCGGCGCTATATTTCCTCAATTTTTCAACAAAAACTACTAGGAATACTTACATGGGTCGATTAAACCGAAATGATAAATTTCGATGACTGTTTGATGTACCGGTATTTCATTGCTTATGATGCAGAAAATACAGTGCACTCCCGTTACAACGAACACGGTTATAACGAAATTTCGTTATAAGGAAGTAGATCTTCTGGTCCCAAAATTGTCACCATTAAAGTCTATGGTACAAAATTCGCTTAAAACGAACACGGCTATAGCGAAATTTCCGTTATAACGAAGTCTTTTCTGAGCCCCACAGACAAAGAAAAACAAAAGAAATGTGCTCCGTTATAACGAAATGCGCATTGCTTTCGAAAATACGTAGTGGAACAAGCATTTATAACGTCCCTGCATGGGTGTTCGCTCCTTGTGTCACGCACAGTTTCTGAGGGGAACTTGTTATTGTGATACTGTCACAGTTATCCCATCACATTTCACATATAGCTTTTCAGTGTATGATGAGTATTCAGCAAACATATACAGACATCTATACGTGGTTCCCTGTTTTCGTAATATATTTTTTTGTTCGGTTATAACGAAATTTCGTTATAACGATAGAAAACTGCTGGTCCCGAGCATTTCGTTATAACGGGAGTGCACTGTACTGTCTTATAAGGCGAATATCTCCAGCTCACCGATGCTCACTATTTAAAAACTCACAATCACTTGCGCATGCGCACAGCATGCATGCAGTGCATATTCATTTCACCTTAAGGGGGTTTCACACCGAGCTTTACGTAGAGTTACGTATAGTTGCGTAGCGTTGCGTAGTGACTACGCAACACTACGCATCTGTATGCTGTAAGTACGCAACTCTACGAAAGAGTACGCCGAGGGACGGAAAATACGTACGCGAGATGTACGCAAAAAATTAAACATGTTTAATTTTTTCGCGTACCCTCCGCGTAGAGCACTGATACGCAGGTTTTACGCAAGTATACGCAACACTACGCAACTGTGCGCCATTCATACGCAACAGTACGCCATCAAACCGTGTTCACACGAAGGAACTTTTTCGGCCTGCGTATGACATGGCGTAGTGTTGCGTACTGTTACGTACTGTTACGTAGACATTTGCGGAGACTTGCGTAGACCTGGCGTACATTTACGTAGTGTTGCTTACAATTGCGTAGACTATTATTATTGGTGAAGATTTGGCAGTCCAAAGTGATCCATGTTTGAAAACTGTATGATATCATTCACCCCACTGGACTCTGAATCGCTGGTGAATGTCATCATGTGCTCTTCTACTCTTCATTATATCTTTTGTGGGCCTAATAACTGCAAAAGGCCGAAAAGGCCGAATACATTAAAAAAAAAAGAAGAAGAGCAAATTGCTGTGGCTGGTGCAAAAATTCTTCTCCTGCTCATTTTACATGCCTCTACTGATCAAGATGCAGGCGATTTGCCAGAACTGTGTGAACTAATCTGGCAATGAAGCTCCAGTGGGAATTAAGTTCCCTAAATCACCGAGGTAGAGGAAACAAAAATGTGCTCTCAGCCTTGTTAGTTTTAACTGACCAAGAAAGGGTACACGTTGTAATGGAGTTGGTTCAATTGCACCCAATGCTCTGTGATAAGGCTCGTGAAGACTATAACAAGAAGGCTAAGAAGCTGCTGTATCAGCCATAAAAGAGAAGAATTAGATTGGGGTGGAAGGTAGGCTACAGTTTACTATGTTTTTAGTGATCAACCAGGATAGCGCACGAAGACATGAGTGCAAACGCAACGAGTATGTGGCACGCTAGTGAAGAATTCTGGAGAAGCATAAGGGAAATCGGTATAAAGACATGTTGTCTCCTATTGTTATTGATGGGTTGGATGCCCATAAGGTAGAAGAACCTACTGCCATTTCAGGTGCCATTTAGTCACACTGATCTAAATGATGGGTATCTCATCTTCCCATCTATGGCACCATGAGGTATAGTTCATTTGCTCATTTTCTGCTCTGCTTGTGTTGCCACGCTACAGTTGTTCCATGTCTGGCAGGTGGGCATTGCACGCGTTTCCATGAAACTTGAAGTTACTTCATAAGCTGCTGGTCATCTTTATCAAATGAAGGTTAGAGCAAGTTTGAAATAGGTTCTAAAGAACTCATGAAATTGATATCTTATTATGTAATTCTCGGTGCATTTCGTGTCAAGAGTTCATTGAACGCATGGGCTCCATTCCCGTGAAATTGATAAATGAACAAACATCGGCAGCATGCAGTTTTTTCATCAGTTGTTAATACTGCCCCTTGGTCTCCGCTGGATCCGAGATTTGACCTATACACTTCTATATTGTTAATTTTCTGATTCTTGCAACGTCTCATTTTCTTCTCTTTTCTAATTTTTGCTAAATATTCGTTTTTATGCGAATATTGTTTCTAGGACAGCTGAATGATGGAGAACTGACGATATCAGCAAAGATTTTAACCTCCTCACCATAATTATGTTTGAACAGCAGGTAATTAGTGGAATAAGAAACAGAGAGCAATGCTGAAATAGCTCTGCAGCTTCAATAATTTGTGCATACGAACGCGGTACGCAACTTCACGCAACTGTAAGCAACTCTACGCGGCCTGTACGCCCGACCTACGTTTATGTACGCAACTCTACGCCCGCTACACGCTGATTAAGCTACGCTGATACGCGCTTCCTACGCAACCGTACGTAACCCTACGCTTGGACTACGCCGATCCTGCGCGGATCATCACAACTATTTTTCATGAGTACGCAGCCGATTTCGGCGTAGTCGCTACGCAACTCTACGCAACTCTACGTAAAGCTTGGTGTGAAACCCCCTTTATATGCACCGCGCGATGGTGCATTATTCATATCCTTGAGCGTCCGTAACGTTGACGTCTTTGTTCACGCATGCGTAGATGCGCACTTATGGCAATGGCAGCAAGTCTCTCCACTACTGACGAGGGCAGGCCGCTTATTACTCCTAAAAAATGTGGAAAAAAGTTTGCAGTTTCCAGATATATGGGTGAAAAGAACCAAGTCGAAAAGATAATGTATATTTCATTTTTTATTGTCACTGTGATTTATGATTGAAATTTAGCCGTTCTTCAATTTGTGAAGTCGCCGTGAATGTGGCAATGGAGTTATTCGTGATTTTTGCTCCCACTCAGTAGCGAGGTAGCCGTCAGGACCGCGCCTTGCGGCGCGGTCTCCGGGGCTAATGTCTACGCTGCTTGTACTAGCGCAGGACCTGGACCAGGGCCAGGTCCGTAGTCTACAACTCTTGTACCAGTGACCGCAGACAGAAGAGGTTAGGCCCTACATTGTCAGAAAGTTCAAATTCTCATACATCACCACAAACAAATGTTATCTCAACAAACTTGTTTTAGAGCAAAAGCGGCAGTTGTAGACTCTACTAGATCTATCATAAACAGTCTAGAGTCTATATAGTCTTCTACAATTTTTACAACTGTCATTACAAAATCTAGCTATAACCGTAGTTACCGCTACGAAACTAGGCCCTAGGCCCTACGTGCGATTGAATAGCGATCTGTTATAGGAATGTGCAGGCGATGATGATATCGCACTTTTTGCAGCTGCGGTCGTGCTCCTTAACGGAAGAACGAATTACCGGTAGGTAAGCCATCGTGTTTAGTAGATTATCTACATAATCATGGCTCGATTGATATACAAATGATGCACAGGATAGAGTGCGTTAGTGAAAGCGTATAGCGCACTCTCATTGTGAAACATGCACGAGGCGAAACCGAGTGCATGTTGCACTACATTGTAAATACCCGAGAGTGAGCTATACGCCTCCACTAACGCCACGAAATAATCCTGTGCATCATTTGTTTTATAAAATGGGTCGAAAATTCGAAAACTAACTGCATTTTTCAGCGTTTTTCACGTACCTTTGTGGGTCAAGACGTCAGAAAAACATTTACGCACGTCGCACTCGGAAATCCCGCACATGATGGGGGGTTGGGTTTCCGGACACTTAAGTTCCCGCATGAAAACTTACTTATTTTACATAGAATATGCACCCTTTACCTTAAACTAGACTTGATATAGACTCCTCATATAGGCCTACTAGACAACATACTTTGAAAACGGCGTGAGAATTAACCTGCTAAATCGTTGGATTTGCCCTTCAAAGTGACTCCATGTACGCGTCCGGTCCCACAACGCTTGGTCTACTGTACTGGAAGAGTATACGTACGCCACACTATGTTATGCACATAAGGGAAGAAAGGCCGGCCGGCCGTCAGCCCGAACTAGAAGTTGTTTACAGGATTGACAGCGCGTATGCATGCAATTCAAAGGAGCCGCCGCGCGCACAGACGATCGGCAATAGGATTTAACACGCAGTGCAATGGGACTAGAATAACCAAAGCACACGTGACTCATTTCAGCGCTTCTTATTGGCTACATTCTTGAACCCATTTTATAAATACCACTAGCGCACTCATTGTCACGTGGTACGCGCGTTCATAAATTTGAGAAAGGAGAAGTCGTTTTGCTTTATACAGCAGTTTATTTCTTGTACTGTGGGTCATATAATAATATAACAGATATTGACTTTCTCCTTCGGTAGGAATATAACATTTAATTTCCATTGGGAAGTTATATTTTTGTCTCGGAATACTATATTTCTCCTCTGCGCTACGCGCTTCAGAAGAATATAATAATCCTCGACAAAAATGTAACTTCCCGCGAGGATCTCAAATGTTATATTCCACCACTGGTAAGTCAATATCTGTATAATATTTCAGGCTTTATTGTTCATAATTATGGTAGGATGTTTTGTGACACAACAGACCTACATATATGTATCAAATCTGATATCTTGAACATGTTTTGAATTCATTGCGCCCAAAGGTAAACAGGATCTTTAAGGAGTACGTCTGAGGAGTGTGACAATGAAAAGTGAAAAATTTTTAGGCCTAACTGTTGGATTTAGGCAGAAAAAGGAATTACGCAAGCGGATAAATCATAAACAATCTTCTCTTAATATTACACATTACCGGTATCCAGAGTCGAAGCCATCTCTGACTATGCATTTACCGCAAAGCACAGGGGTTTTTTGAAAACATTTCAAAAACGTCAATGGACGTTACAAAACGTTTTTATTATGTCTGCTACATCTTCGTCCTTTATAAACGTCCACAAAACGTTTTCATTAGGTCTGCTACATCATCTTCGTCTTAAATGAATGTTTAAAAAACGTTTGCATTTGGTCCGCAAATAAGATATAAGATTTGTGTGTAATCTAATTTTAGTAACCATGTCTTCATATACCTTACAAAATTTTGCTGGTATATAATAGAACGTAATACAGATTCATCAGTAGGGAATAGGATGCAATATAGGTATAGGTGATAGGACATTAGGGACAGATTAGGATAGGATTATATAGGATTAGGAATAGGGTACGTAATCCCAGATTGTGCCAGTATCTCATAACTATAATTTTGTTAAATACATAATAAAAATAAACATAAGACG
This sequence comes from Diadema setosum, assembly GCF_964275005.1. Lineage (NCBI taxonomy): Eukaryota > Metazoa > Echinodermata > Echinoidea > Diadematoida > Diadematidae > Diadema > Diadema setosum. The sequence continues at coordinate 5,482,739 of NC_092690.1, forward strand.
TTCTTTAAAAAATTTCTGGTCGTTCTAGACGGATATGAAAGGTTCTCTAAACGTTCTTTTAAGACATTCTTAATTAAACGTTTTTTGAACGTTCTAGACGGGTTTTAAAGGTTTTCTGGACGTCCGCAGGACGTACACGGAACGTTTTGAATATCCTTACGTGTCTAACGTTCAAAGGTTTTCTGCAGGTCCGTAAAAACTCCGAAAGTTTTTTTAAATTATTTTTTAACGTTTAAAAACCATTTTAACAGTTTAACGTTTGTGAATTTTCTTTTTAAACACTGCACACAAAGTATTGCGGTGTACTCTTCCTCTCCATCTCTCTCCATCTCTCTCTCTCTCTCTCCTCTCACTCCCTGTCTCTTCCTCTTTCTCTTTCCTTCTCTATCCCCATCTCTCTTTCTTGCTTTCTCACCCCTCTCCCCTCACTTCTTTCTGTACCGCCTGTAACATTGTGAGACTCTTTGATAGAGAATACTTAGAATACCTGGAAGATTTACAGCAATGCAATATTTTTGTTATGTTGAGAATGATTAATACATAACTATTTTTTTGGTAATTCTGTAATATATGTATACATTTTTATTGGTAATGTTTTCTTTTCTCTCTTATCACTTACCCAGGCAGCCACGATTTTCTTTTAGCTTAGTAATATCTTATGAATATTACTTTACTTGGAAAACATACAACCTTTCAACAGGTTTTCGCACCCATTTTTTTTCTTTTTTCATTGGTAACTGTTGATAATCTAAATTTGTTTATTTGATGCTGTTTTTAATTCCCGGAGATATATTATGAGAGTGTATGAGGGTATAGTATGTTTATTAGGCATATTTTGTAATATCACACCACATCAGATTATCTTATGATACAGAATATATTTTTGTTGTACTCCCATTAATATTTGGAAACAATCATTGCATTGTGCACTTGACTGTTTGTAAACATTATGTGATCAAAATGCAGTTTAAGCGTGAAGAATGCACAGTTATAATCAGTGATGCCGTGTGGTGGGAGAATTTGTAGTCTCTGTATGTGTTTATGTGCTTGTGTGTGAGAGTCACTTATTGGATGTGATGAAGAGATGATTGTGTGCATGTTTTTGTGAATGTACCTGTGTAAGTGCGTGTGTGTTGGTGAGAGAGAAGGAGGGGGAAGATGTGAATAGAATGTGAGGAAAGGAAGTAACCGCATGGGTCCCTTTTATTCAGATTATGTTTATGTCGTCACGTACAGTGTGTTGAATGTAGTGAATGTAATATATTTAATAATTAATAATGTTGTAAATGATGTCAACTGTTATCTTTTCTAATAGTGATGAATGATTTGAAAATTGTAAATACTTTCTTTTTTTAATCAAATTTGTATTGTAGTAATATGTCTTTGTGAACAAATGTTGCAATTCAGCGTTTTGGCTGCGAGAACATTTTATCTAATAAACCATACCATACCATCTAATAAACCATACCACATTTTTATAACGTCCATTTGAAACGTTTTAAAAACGTCTAAAACCTTCCACAAAAGACGTTCTGAAAAATTCTTGACAAAACGTCCAAATAATGAACGTTGAACGTTTCAAAAACCGTCGGAAAACGTCCATGTGTTAGGTGGGTGGTCTGAGCTGATTTCACTGATTGGTTCCTGCATTACACACACGCGCATTATATGGACAGTATACGTACACACATTGTTATTTGGTACCAGGTCATTATAAACATATAGGGGGCCTACGTTGATTAAAAGTACTTGTGTCTCCACAGGTTTTACAATGTGTGACAAAATGTTTCAGCGATACAAGTACTACAACTTAAACGTAGCTTGATTTGTTTGCAGCCCTTGATAGAAAAAAAAATAGTAAGGAGGGATGGCTTTCGTATAATAGGGATAGGATAGAATAAAGGAGAAGGAAAAGGAGAGGTCTGTCTGCTTTCATCAAGGTTTACACAAAGTTAGATCACCTGGAACACTGACCATCGAAATTTGATTCTTTTTTAAGACTTTGATTTTTTTTCCTTAAACAGAGTGTCGTCAAATTAATGTTCCAAGCGAAGAACCATGGGGTGTATTAATAACAACCAAGAAGCAGCACTAATCCAGGCACACTTGTGCTGCATCCTTTGAATCTTTTGCATGTTGGATAATAGGAGAGCAAAGTAAAAATTGATCAAGACGGTGTTTTATTTTTGAGTGATCTGTTAATATGGCGAATTTAACGTTCGATTGCTCGAGATATCTTATACAACGTGTATATGATTGTTCTTCAGTGGTTGTGACTAACATTATGACACCAAGGGTATTTAACACTATCAGTACTTTCTAATATATCATTGTGCATTATCATTGATACGTTTTTTTACATTTTACGTTTTCGACCTAAACATTACCTTAGTGTACTCAGAATACAAAAACACACCATAACTTTTTAACCATGCATCTTTTAATCACATCAAAATGACTGGCGATTTCATTGGATTTATAGGTAGATAGCAGGCAAACAAAATGAATTGCAAAATCACGTCTGGCAAATCGCACGTAAAGCTTTTAAGTTCTCTCTCTCTCCCTCTCTCTCTCTCTCTCTCTCTTAATTTTCGTCATTTTTCTGTCTTTCAAGAGAAAATTATCATCATTACGGATGCAATAACATATTCATCGAGCAAAATGTATTTGTTTTTTATCTAGATATACACACAAATTACGTCAACGTCTAAATTGTTTTAATATCAACTAAGTTGTTCAATCAGACATGCCTTTTGAACAATGTGTATTCAGTAGGCCCTATATTAGTATAGGTAAAGTTTGTTCTTATACTTATATTCCAGTATTCACTTTTGACCGAGTTTTGACCGAGCATAATAAGATTTCATCATTACAAACGAACAAGTTTATACAACATGTTTACGAAATGATACAGACGCAAATGTTATGCATGGTTATTCATCTTTGTCGTGTATTGTTACTGTTATACTTGCAGTAACACAACTAAGTTGTTCAGTCAGATATGTGTTTAAAACAATACATGTGTATTTATGATATTGACGCTATATAAAGTTAATTCTTATACTTATTTTCGAGTATGTATTCATTTACTGGTAATTGCTCTGACCGAGCATATAAGATATAAAGAAACACGAACCTATACATAGTATACCGTTGATGTATGTTTATGAAATGATACAAACACAAACCTGTAAGTAAGTAGGATATAATGCATGGTTATAATCTTTATCATGCATTGTGATTTCATAAGCTGCAATGATCTTATTAGCCATGGAATGTCTATGACTTTATCATTAACAAGCTTTCAGTTTGTATATTAAAGGGAAGATAAACCCCAACAGCAATGTGGATTGAGTGAAAGCAGCAGCATTAGTAGAACACATCAGTGAAAGTTTGAGGGAAATCGGACAATCGATGCAAAAGTTATGCATTTTTTAAGTTTTGGTGTTGGAACCACTGGATGAGGAGACTACTAGAGGTTATGATGTATGAGTGGACAACAATACCAAGAAAATATAAAGAAAATACTACAAAAATCCATTTTTCATGAACATTACAAATTCCATCAAGTTGATATTTACATATGTTAAGGGTAGCAATTATTCCCCTGCTTTCTGAAGCGGTTGGTCCATTGCTTTTTCATAATTCTAGAAAAGTGAATTTTTGTTGAATTTCCTTTATATTTTCTTTGTATTGTTGTCCACTCATACGTCATATCCTCTAGTAGTCTCCTCATCCAGCGGTTCCAACACTAAAACTTTAAAAATTCATAACTTTTGCATCGATTGTCCGATTTTCCTCAAACTTTCACTGATGTGTTCTACTAATTTTGCTGCTTTCACTCAATCCACATTGCTCTGGGTTTGCCTTCCCTTTAATGAACAAAATTTTTTTACCTAACTGTCATATACAAACAATTTTAATTACCGTTGATTGGTTTTCTGCAGTTATGTTACTTCATAAGTAAAGTGACGAAGGCTGTAGGCGTATAATTACAAATGAATAATTTGTGTATCAAATGGAAAGCAAATTTCGGAAAGGACAACTTGAGTAAAAGCGACAGAAAGGTGTAATAATGTGAGAAAAGCTATCACTGCGTTTATCATGATTTTTATCATTATCGGTAAAAGGCTTATGACTGTAAGATTATTGTCCAGTTATGAACTGGGATTTTTAGTTCCAGTGTGTTTACTGTTTTTGTGTGTATTTGACTGCATTTTATGTATATAATCATGTTGTCTATACGTTAAAATATCTACGCCATGATACACTGAGCAGATAATCAAAATGATTAAAACCCCAATCAATTAATCAATTAATAAATCAGTCAATCAAAAGAGAAACAAACCAAGCCAATTTACAGCAGCACCATGACCCGCTCAACAGACAAGCAAAATGACATAATGCACTCATGAAGATAATAATATCCGAAACAAATACTAAATATTTATGTGACTTCAAACCCTTTGTGGCAGAGAGGTCCCCCCCCCCCCCACCCCATCTCTTAATGGTGCTGACACATCACAATGTTCTTCAAGCTCAGTCAACGTAGATTGTGATTATTCTCCTCTAGATCGACATTGACTTTCTTACCAGCGAGCCACTTGAAAAAGGAGGGGAACATCTTCCTAAACGCCTTCCGGAAGAAAGGATTTTTAGTGCTGTAGATCAAGGGGTTCGCTGCTGAACTGATGTTCAGGAAGAAAAAGCTGATGTCGTTTGTGAGTACGAAAGCAAGACGACTTACGTCAAAGAAATATTCGACGGTGAACCAAACGCATGTTGGAAATAAGCTGACGCAAAAGATGATCACCAGGAGTAGGATAGCGCGTATTGCTTTCACCTCTTGCTTGATCTTTGGTCCCGGAGGAGGGATGCCCATGGGCGGGCGAGGAGCCGCCATCTTGATGCGCCGCCATCTTGATGCGCCGCGCCTGGGATTTGGCGATGGAGAGAATCCGGAGGTTGCTGGCGATGACGACGAGGCTAAACACGACGATGAAAGCGCTTGTGAAGAGGCGGTGAACTTTTCTTGACGACCTCCTGTTCGGCTCTGCGGCGCAATACTCAACAACGGATTGGTCCTCGCTGGCGCCATAAGCAAACATGAAACCATACGTCAAACAACCCACCCACATCCAAACAATTACATTGACCACCCGTCTGGTTGTAACCATGGAGACGTATCGCAGAGGTCGAGTTATAGCGACATATCTATGTTCACCAGTACGATGACCCCAGAAGATACCCCGGTGAAGACGTAGGGCCACATTGTGAAATATACTACCGTTGCCTGAGTGCACGTAGCGTGACTTATTCGAACAAGTCTTCTGAAGACTTCTACAGGTATGGCAACCAGACCAGTCAGGAAATCTGCGATGGAAAGACAAGCTATGAGGAGGTTGCCTGGTTCCCTCAGCGTCGGTTCCCTCCGTATGGCGTTCATGACTAGAGCGTTACCGATCACAATGACGATGGCGAGAGGTGTGAAAGCGACAGTCATCAGTGACCGATGGAGGGGAGTTCCTATTAGGGTGGAATCTACGTGCTCATCAGGTAAGCTTGTGGCGTTAAATTCCATACTGTGTTATACTGCCAGTAAACAAAATTACTATTTGCAATCCACGACTCGATTTGTCTCAAGGGTCCTTTGGAGTATGCTGAAAAATATCTGCGCTATTTAGCCCTTATAGAATTTCTGGCTTTTTTTTTGTCTTATCAGATTTCCCGGTTTCTGCTTTTGCCATCCGCTTGCATTTTGCTAATCCAAACTTTTTTTTTTTTTTGTAACAGTTAAGAGTGAAGATGTGATACCAGACATCAAGAACAATCGTTTGGGAAGGTGATTGATAGTCCTATACCTCGTGATTCTTACGCAGCACATACATGTACATCAAGACTTTCTACCAGTGTAGGCCCTACACCCTCTCATGGCAAACAAGAAAGCGAGCAACACATACTCTCAATGGATGTCTTCTTAGGTCCTGGACATCCATCAGTCACAAGATATTGTTGATATTTCGTCTTATCCGATTACCAAAACGGTTCTGAAGAAATGTGGTTTTTTTTTTCAAATTAAGTCACCTAATATCCCGAGTGGAGCAAAACGGAACTGAAGATACTATGTTGCGAACGAAATCTTTCACTGAGATCCGAAGCCACGCGCACTGAAGAAAACCGCCTGCTCATTGATTCTCTGAATATATCAACAGTTTGTTCGCACAGTCGGGGTCAAGAGTATATGTATACCGTATTTTACCATTGTTTGCCGTGATTTTTTTTTCATGGAATAATCTGAGGAAGCCTCTGATGAAGCCAATTAATCAGTTTCTGGTTAACTGTTGTGGTTGTAGTTTAAAAGAAATCATTGTCTCCAAGCGAATGAAGTCAATATCTAACAGATGAAGGGATTCACGGTCAAGGTATCATATACAGTGGTAACGAAAAGAGATTTGATTAGATTGCTGGAATTTTGTGAACCAATCAGAAAGTGCCGCACACCTTTTTGACAAAACACTAAATAATAAATGCATCATTATTTCTTGAACACGTCCCGCATATTATGTCAAGTACAACTCAGAGCGTGACTGCATAGTGTTGTTTGGTTTTGGTGATTTTTTTTAATTATTAAAACGTGTATTTCAGACATGGCGGAAGGGGCTTCAGTATTATGCCGACAGAATGATTCATGCACTGGCACGCCACTTCTGAATGATTGCCTAACCCTCTGAATCATCTGTTCCAGTGGAGGATCCAAAAGGGGGGGGGGGAGGGATGGGCCCATGTCCCCTCTTAATTTAAAAAAAAACAAACAAAAGAGATAAAGAGAAAAACTGGGGGAGGGGGTTCTTGCGCCCCTTTAATTTTGTAAACCTAAGGCGCCTCCTCTTTGTGGACTCGTATCCTGGATCCGCCCCTGTATTCTTATTATTTGGAAATCCCCTCCATTATGGCCGATATAAGTCACAATGTTTAAAAATGTATGTATATAGGTCAAAGTTGTCAGTGATCATTTTGGTGTGAACAGGGAGGTCCTATTTATAGGCGAGCCATTTCTAGCATATTCAGTGTGTTTAATCAATGCAAATTATTACCGTTGCATTACATGACGGCGCCACAGTGGGGGGGGGGGGGGGGGGGGGCTTCAGACTTTGGTGCCACTTCCGGGTCTCATCAGCTGACAATTAAGCAAAAGAAAAATTAGCGCAAAAACAAAGCCCCCCCCCCCCCCCCCCATGCCCCCGTTTCGCCGGCCCCTGCATTAGTGAACAACATATAAGGCGAATTCGAGTAAGAAAAAATGACATACGTTGCAGCACAGAAAAAAAAAAAAAACATTCTTGCATCCGTGTATAATCATTATTATAAAAAAAAACAAACAAACAAAAACAGCGTCGGCTGTGTGTGCCGATAACATGCTTAGTTGAATATAAGAAGAAGAAAAAAAAAATCAGGTCCTGAATTTCGTTTGTATTCAGAGTGTGAGTTGAAAATACACCAATTCTGTTTTGTTAATCAACCTCTCTGAGCTCCCTGTTGTTCATGCATTTTTATTTTTTTTTAATAGCAATGTCATTGTTTTATTTTGTTAAAACTGAGTACATCTTTTCTGGTTCTCAAAAGTGCAAAAATGAGTAATATCAAGTTCATTGTTTCACGGTTGCAATAAAATAATTTGTTTATAATATCAATTATATATCAATATCAATTATCATATACCATGATAAATGCATGATTTCTGTTTATTCTGATAATGCATTTTGGTTTAACACAATATCTTCATCTCTCTTTCATAGTCTATCAATCTTTGTGTGTGTGGAATCTCATCATTTTACTGAATAAGCAACTATAGCAACAATGTTTTATGCCTACATTCATGAGTAGAGTTCCAAGTGAAGAAGAAATACAAAAACGAAAGCCCAGAAGAAGAGAATAAAAAAGTATAAAGAAGAAAAGAAGAAGAAAAGAGAAGAAGAGGAAGAACCAAGAATGAGAAAAAGAGAAAGAAGAAAAAGAAAAAGAAAGAAGGAGTAGAAAGTAGAAGTGATGATTCTTTGCAAAACATCAGTGCCGCGCTCATGAAACGACAGGTGACCATGCAAGACTGGACCCTTTGCAGAGAAGGGGTACACGGAAGGCGCCACTGCACCGACCGGCATCCTCTCTCCGGTCGTCGTCGTCGGTTGAAGCCAAAGCTGAAGAGCGTAGCTATTATCGTCGAGCGCAAGCCGGCCCTGTTAAACCCACAAATGTAAAAACGCCCACAAATGTAAAAACGCCCACAAATGTAAAAATACATCGCCCACAAATGTAGAAAATCGACCACAAATGTAAAAATTTAACATCGCCCACAAATGTAGAAAACGCCCACTAATGTAGAAATGATTTCAAACTTCGCCCACAAATGTAAAAACGACAAGTACTACAGTACGTTGATATAAATAGACTCACTTCTCTAGGATAGCAGTGCACTTCTTGTAAAATAATATGTACATGTACGGAGACAAGTGCGTGTGTGTATAGTAGTGGAGAGTTCGGCGGGGGAGATGTGTGTGCGTGTGTCTGTCTGTGTGTTACCAGGGAGGTGGGAGCCTCCCTGGTGTTACGGTGTGCTGCGTGTCACACCTTTCCGGCGGGCAGCTGCGCCTCCGGGCAAGTTACGCGGGCTTGTTGCGAGTACGAGCAGTACAATTTCTGCGGGTGGACATAAAAGATGTTAAAGAGTTCCGTACTTTCGTTTTACCTGCTAGACGCGTGCCACTTACCTGCTATTTGCATGCCGACCTGCCATGGAGTATCGTTGCATGTACTACTGTGATAACATGCTTGTCTTCGTGTGTGTGTGTGTGTGTGTGTGTGTGTGTATGTTGTTTTCCTGCAAGTTTCTGTTTCTGGGCAGCGGGTGAGGACTGACTTATCTGCAAAGGAATCCCTCTGAAGTAATTTGAAATGGCAGAAAGTCATACAGAATGTCTATATACTCTCAACTATAACCAGCAGAGAGGCAGTAACTGACCCTCAACATGCACGCAGATGACCAGCGACACTGGCAAATCAGACTTGCGTGCGCATCTCCGGGTTTAGTGCGGGCCAACACCACTGCAGGCAGGAGCTCCGGAGGAAAAAATAAAAAAATAAAAAACTCCCCGCAAGTCAACCCTCAGGCTTCCCCAGACACGATGTGACAAGGCCTTAGTTTTAGAGCTGCAGTCCCCGTATGTTGCTCGTGCTAAAAACGGATCGGCTTCGACAGGTCACAGTACACGGAATACATGCAATTAAGTAGCGCGCGTCTAGTAGCAGGTAAGACGCACAAAATAAGGGTCTAATGTTACACAAACGCCCACTTAGTAGAAATACATCAACCACAAATGTAAATTTTTTTTACATTTGTGCTTGATGTTTGAATTTTTTACTACATTAGTGGGCGTTTCTTACATTTGTGGGCGCTGTCGTTTTTACATTTGTGGTTGAAATTTTTTACATTTGTGGGCGGTGTTTTTTACATTTGTAGGCGATTTTTACATTTGTGGGCGATGTATTTTTACATTTGTGGGTGTTTTTACATTTGTGGGCATTTTTACATTTGTGGGTTCAACAAGGAGAGGGGGTGCCGATCGCAAGGTTCCCTTTTTAGCTGCGCGAAGAAAACGGAACGCACGCACTAAAATTGCGCTATTTTAAAACGGAGATTCATAATCAACGAGACGGTCACGACATTCAAAACTGCAGTATTTATGGCATATTTGAGGTAAGGATTAGGCGGATTTGTATTATATTTTTAGAATAAACAAGCTACAGATCCTTAGGGTGTCGATACGTGGTACCCCCAACCCTACCTCGTGTGTATACAGCGTCTTCCACGCCACGGGGCGGCGCGGCAACTACCCAGTACCAGTGTATATGTCATGATTGAAGGTACCACCTCTCGCCGCCCTAAGGATCTCTACTCTAGATCATCTAGCTCGTTCATTTGCAAAGTGTAAAACAAGTTCGTCTATATAGTATAGTCTAGTTTTGCCTCAAATATGGCTAAATACTAATAATATCATATGCCATACAGTTTCGAATCTCGTAACCGTCTTGTTCACTCCGAATCTCTATCGGTGATATAACGCCATTTTAGTGTGTGCAGTTTTCTTCATGCAGCTTAAAAGTGTACAGTGAGATCAGCACCCCCTCCCTCTGGGTAGTAGTTCAGCGCTGCCAGCATTGGAAACTAGTTGAGAGTGAGACTCCCATAAGCCAATGCCATAATTTAGGAGTCAAAATGAGTGAGATCAATAGAAATGCATGCAAATGAAATAAAGTGAGAAAGGACCAAAATGAGTGAGTCTCACTCTCAATGAGTGAGAGTTGGCAGCCCTGAGTAGTTACACATGAATTTCACGGTTATGTATCTTGTCGTTTTCGTAGCTGATGTGTAATTGAACCGCGTTTAACTTAAGTTTGTTACTCCAATGTTGTTGTTGTTTATGAATTTCTTTTTTGTTCTTGTTCATAGCTTGTATGGTGCTTAATCCCACGCATACAGCTGTACCTGTCCGTTCTATACGCTAACACAGCCATGATACGCAGGGTGGGTGCTATATGTGGTGCCCATTATACCATACCACGTCTACTGTATGGGTATGAAAGCACTGTGTGGTTAGTGCTAGGAAATTGCAATGCACTGTATACCAGCAAACACCAAGCTTTCTGGTCATGGCCAGAGCATTCAACGAAAAGAGTAAAAAGGAGAATTTTCGAGGAATTCAAAGTTTATTTGATGGCCAAAAGATTAGTTTTGAATTTTGAAATGGCTGAGTATGTATGTGACCGCGCACCACAAAACAAACAAAAAGTCGCACACACTGATTTTGTGTGGAGACTGAAAATAGGTGAAATGGGTCAACCTAACCCATCTTGTCTTCTTCTACATTATGTTTTATTAGCTATTTGGGAATATAAAATGGACAGGAAAGTGTGTTTTTGAGCAGTTTATCTTGAACTTTTTAGGTAGAATAGTGTGATTACGCCATAACATTGGTGTGTTTTTAGAGTCCCCTTTTCATCTCTTAAAAACCTTGAACACACTCTTCACTTTAAACTCAAATAACTTTTGAAAGGTTTATCTTGCACTTTTTTGGTCGAATACATGTAGTGTGATTAGGTGTGTTTTTAGAGTCCTCTTTTCATTTCTTAAAAACCTTGAACACACTCTTCACTTTAAACTCAAATAACTTTTGAAAGGATGATGTTACTGCTTTGGAAGTTGGCATCAATTATGAACAGAATGTGTTCATACGGCTCTCTCAATTTCAGTTTAATCTGATAATCGCTTCATTGTTGTTACTCTGGTGATTTACATCCTGTTTTTTTTTTTTGTCCGATTCGTTGCACAGCCAGCACGGCTTGGTACAGATTTAGCGCTCAAATAGACACTGCACTTCAGAGCCTCTTTTCTCAGTTCACACTTTTCCTGAGTGTGTGTTTTCTTTCCCATATTTAGATAAGTTAGGAGAGTCTGTTTGATTTGAGTTATATGTACATCATTGTAAAGCTTAAAGTCTGCTCTTTTAGAATATATGCTCTTAACTAAAATTTCATGTCTGGCGACTTTCTGTGCGTTTTGTGATGCAGGGTCACATATAATAGAACAAAGTAAAACCTAGTGGTCCTAATAAAAGGTTGGTCTCAGCTTTTCTTGGGACCTCTTTGTTTTTGGATTTCTCTTTTTTTTCATCTCCTTTGTCATTTTCAGGTGAAATTTGTTTTAACATAAAGAGGGCAGACAAACAGATGAGGGTGACTGCCTTTAATGGTGAGGACAGACTTAGTATGTATGTACAGTGTACTCTAAATTTCTGTCTTTTTTTTTATTTGCTGTAATACAACATGCAGAGATCCAGGAAGACTGCTCATTCGACATCATGGATTCAGAAGTGATGCGGGAAGGCCGTCTGCTCGACATCGTCGACGACCAGTGGCGGACGGACAAGCTGCCCAATGACGACATCGAAATCCCGCAGAACCACATGCCCAGCGAGGCGGAAGGGGCCAAGGAAGAGGGGGAGAAGGATATGGAAGACCGATGGACGGACCTGGCCCTGCACAACCTCAACACTTCGCAGAGTTCAAATCAAGGAAACTGAACCACTCGTGGCACAGTGTGCGGGTCTTTCATCGTGCATCAATTTCCAAGACCTCCCTCTGTGGGAATGATAATTCCTTGAGTTCTTCCGTGCTTGCTCATCATGGATATTCTACTTGAGACATGTAAAAATTTGCAGAAATTGGGGCTGAGACTGAGGGTTAAAAGGACCGATGGACGGACCTGGCCCTGCACAACCTCAACACCTTACAGAGTTCAAATCAAGGAAACTGAACCACACGTGGCGAGGTGTTGGTCTTTCATCGTGCCTCAATATCCATGACCTCCCTCCATGTGGACAATAATTCTGCCGTGCATTGCCTTTGTGGATATTTCACGTGATACATATACACGTATGTGCAGGATTTGGGGACAAGACTGAGGCTTAGAAGATTCAATGGATGGTCCTGTCACTGCACAATGTCATCACTTTGCAAAGATCAAAACTGATCCACATGTGGAGAGGTTTGCCAATCATTCAACGAGCATCAATTTCCATGACCTCCTTCCGTTTGGACAATGATTCCTGAACATCTGCCTTGCTTGAGCATTGCGGATAGTTCTGTTGATGTTTGCTGAATTTTGAGACAAGACATGGGATAATGGATGATGGCAAACGCGAGGCTGACCGCATTGTAAATGTTTTCCTCTTAGTTATCATGCTTTCCTGCAGTGCAAAATATGCAAGCTGTAACCTCAGCTGTTTTTCATGTTTTGTTGTATGACATTCTTTTTTTATATTATTTTCATGTGTATATCTGTCATAATCATGTTGTACACTAAACAGTAAAAACAAAAACAGAAATGAAGAGGTTCGTCTCTCATTTTTAATGAGTGTCTTTTTTCTGTGTAAGTTTGCTCTTGTCGAAACCATTGGTGCTGTCAAAGGTTATGTGCTCTCTGAATGGTTATACAGTGGGAAACTCTATAGGTAAAGAGTTCTCTAAACACATCCAGAAGTTGTATTTACCTGTGACAGTTTTGACAACGGGCTGTCATCTTTCACAAATGATGGCTAATCGGCAACTGATGATACGGCGCCAATCAGCAATCACCCAGGAGTGACATCTTAGTGATAGTGCCATCGTAAATGTTGGTATGCATTGCACCCCCATCCCAGTTCATGTTGTGGGGGCCGGGGTTCTTTTACTCCAAATGGCCTCCCTGATGCGTCTGTTCAGGTCCTGGCTCTCTCTCGCTACTAACTGCGACCCCTCCCAGTTGATGACGTGATTTTCCCTCCCAGCATGGTCAGTTATATGGCAGGCTTGTTGTATGTTGGGCTTTCGGATGCACTTTGTGCTCGTGTGTATGATTGTCCATCCAATTTTTGGATTTTGCATACCAACTGTCTGACATTTACGATGGCGCTATCTCTCGGATGTCACACCTGGGTGATTGCTGATTGGCGCCATATTATCAGTTACCAATCAGCCATTGTTTGAGAAAGATGACAGCCTGTCGTCGAAACTGTCACAGGTAAATACAACTTTTGGATGTGTTTAGAGAACTCTTTGCCTATATTTATCAACAATCCTTATGAACTTATTTCGCAATTTACAGTGGAAACTTGATATAAAGAGATCTAATATAACAAAATACCTGATATAACAAACTAATTTCTCCCGTCCCAGTGAACTTACTTCCTTTGTTTTGTATTGTTTATTGAATACTGATATAACAAAATTTCTGACATACAGAACAAAGTGTCTTGGTTCCAATGATCTCGTTATAGTGTATTTTCACTGTAACTAGTAAACAACAAGCAATGGAAAAGGGATTTAACAATGTACTGATACATGTACAGTGTATGTGTGTGTGTGTGCGTACGTGTGTATGTATGTGTGTGTGTGTGTGTGTGTGTGCGTGTGTGTGTGTTTATGTGTGAGTGTGTTACATGTGTCATAATGGGTGCATTCTAATCTTACCACACATATTGTACTTGTCAGTTGACATAGTTGCATAATTAAATCTGAACAGTTTCACTTAAGTCACATGATGAGGTGAATTCATTTTGCATTATAGAAGTAAGAAATAAGGATAAACACATAAAGATGTGTAACCAATCTTATACAACCCACCCTCCCCCTCGAAACAAAATAAGAAGAAATAAACAGAAATAAACAACATTCTTATCCTTTTTGGGTAGTCCTAAGAATTCTCTCATACACAAGGACCTAAGATATGTTGTTATAATAGATTTATCACTGTATATCCGGGTGCAAAAATAACAAGAGATACAAAGAGTTGGTACGTGTCAGCAAAATCATCTTTAAACTAAAGAGGGTTTTTTTTTTATGTATCTATATATATATGAAGGGTTTGTTTGCAAAAACTGATAAGTCCATTTTTGAAGATTTTGAAGTACGATCTCTGTCATAAAGTACAAAATAATACCTTTTAAATGATATATTGGTCACTACATATGAAGGTATATTTTTGAAGTTATGGTCAAAAGAAGCAAACATTTTCTTATTATTCTCTTTATTTTTCTTGACGTTTAATCGTAAATATCTCCATTTGGCAAATATGGACTTATCGGTTTTTGCAAACAAACTTCATATATATATATATATATATATATATATATATATATATATATATACACATCGTCGCTGGGATGACAAGACCTCGTATCTACAAAATGTCAAATGTTCAGGAGAGCCAAAAAACATGGCGGCCAAAGCAATGTAGCGAATGGGAAAGCCTTTCCTTTGACATGCCGTGGTGGCTTCATTTTTGGAGTAAGACAGTTGGGATTTGGACAGGACTGGACCATTAATCAAAAAAAGTCATTTTCACCGAAATTGCAGATACAAGGTCTTGTCACCCCAGCGACGATATATATATATATATATATATATATATATATATATATATATATATATATATATATATATACACTGTAGTACTGAGTACCTGATCTCTTCATAACAAAGTTCCACTGTTTGACAATGTGCTTGCTTAGCACGTTTCAGTAGTGAGAATTAATCATACAGCAAGACATTATGCCAGGATCTTTATACAGGTACATGTATATAAATACAAATAAAAACAATCTAGAATCATGTTGAAAAGCATGACATATGAACATCTACTTCTCTGTGAAGAATAACCTAGAAAAACAAACAGACCTAAAAACAAACAAAAATCACCATAATGCAAGGAGTTCTTGAAACCCACCATGGAACACAAAATCACTGCATATCCCCTATGGATCTACGACTTCTCTTCTTGCTATCTGCTCGTCCATTTCACCCGGCCATTTTCTCAACATTTTACCTAAAAACCCTGGCACTACACCCGCACTACAGGCTTACAGCACAAATTTTCCCCAAATATAATAGATTAATACTATTTTTTTTGCTTCATACATTCTACCTCATACGAGTACACAAAATCAAAATACGGTACAGAGTCAAATTGCCAGATAGAAGCAAAGGCATTGGTTACCACTGGGAGCAGTGATTTAAAAAAAAAAATATATATATATATATATATATATGTTTGAGTCATCACATTTGATGCAATTTCATGTGTAGGTCGGTTGTTTCACAAAACATCATACCATATGACATTTTTCAATTAAGTCTTAAATATAAGGAGCTATCACTTTTTCTCCATAACCATAACTCTAGACTGTTTAGTCTGGAAACAATTTTATTATCACTATTGTTCACATTTTGTCTGTTTATTAATACTTGACATTCAATATAATTATCAAACAGTTCATATTGGTTGTTTCTATGCCTAACTCACATTTCAGAACTATTTTGAAGCACTAAGGCTGGGTTTTTGTTTGCAAATGGTAAAGTATTCCTTTAAGGTTTGATTGTCCTGGGTCAAGTTGTTTTGTAGTCGAGTTGCCAAAGCTCTCCCCGACACGCGGTACGTGTAGTGTAGTGTTTAGCACGCAGACCTCGGTTCAGCACGCACTACACCGACTAAACTCGTCCCTCGATTTTGAGCGGTCTATTTGAGTGTACGGCTGTGTGCTCTGGCTGCGCTGTATGTACCAGCCATGTTCGAGTTCGTGTACACACTACCGGTATACACCATTCATGCGGGGATTCTGAGATGGGGTGCTGAACTGGGTAGAGGCTCGTTTCACAAAAGGTTCAAACGTAAGTACACGGTTTGTAAGATGTGTGAAAATCGGATATTTTTAACATCCGCCATGAACTGCAAACTCGGAGGGCAAGCAAAATACTAAGGACGAAAGTTATTAATGATTTCTAGGGCTATCAAATGTTAGAATCAGGACAGTAGGCCCTATTCAATGCAGCAATTCGCTCAGCTCATCAGTGCTGTCAAATCTGCGGGCCGGCAGGCGCGGCGGGAGTGTCATCGACATTACAGTAGTCAACCTAACCATGCTAACGTTAGGGTTATTTACCTACATCGTGGACTGTCAACGGGGCGGGGGTAGGCCCAAGAGAATATCATCTACGGGTATGGGATATGTGTAACCGTTAGGCTGAGTATAGTCCAGAGACTCCAACCCAAAGCACCTTCAGATCTGGAGATTCTCCCGCCTGAAACCCAACCCCTAGCAAACGGGAGACTCCAACTTGATGTGTAGGGTTCTACTTTGATGCTCTCTTGTGCTATCTAACTAGGGCTCAGGCTTATTTTTTCAACACACGATAGAAATAGGCAGTGTATACAACCACACGCGTGTGTCTTTACCATCCAGCCACACGAGTGTGGTTGTAGCCATGGCCCTGGTTGCTGGATACAGCCACACTCGCGTGTATAATGTACTGTACTATGTACATATCCACAAACGCGTAGCGGGAATGTGTGTGTGGCCGGCCACATCAACACGCGATCATGCACCACTGCAAAGCAATGAACATGAACCTGCCTCCTAGATTAATCCTTTTTAATATTATCACACCATCTAGACAAATTTACTTTTTTTTTTCATTTTTAACTTTATTCTCATTTTCTTGATTTGATGAGGTAAATTTAAAGTTATAATTGATCTTGATGCATCGTGTCGTTATTGAGACTTCGCCTTCGTGTCGTTCGTTCGGGTACTCGCAAATCGCGCATCCACGATCCAGCGTACACAGGCAGCCGGCGCGCGAGTCCGGGTCCCTCCTGGGGCAGGCGGCACAACTGCGCTGGCTAGGCTGCAGCTGCACTGAGCGATCGCTAGCACACCACCAGCAGTTTGGCGATGTCAATCCAAAGTCCCCCAATTTAGTGGCAGTTGTAACTTTGCTATTAATTCTAAACCCATCATATCAAGCAAACAAGATGAGAATGGAGCGAAAAATATATTTGTAAAATAACAATATTAAAAGGTATGAAAATGAGGTTACTTTCATCACTTTGTGAGCAAGCTGATTGTGTGGCGTTTACGTGTTTGACATGCACGCACGGCGATCATCTTCTCCGTACCGTGTGTGTACATTGTATCCCTATGTACATAAGGTACATTACACACAAGTGTGGCTGTATCCTGCGACTCGGGCCATGGCTACAACCACACTCGTGTGGCTGGATGGTAAAGACACACGCGTGTGGTTGTATACACTGCCATAGAAATAAGTAAGGAATCCTTTCCAACGGGAGACAAAGAGCCAGGGCAGGAGAAATTAAATCTCAAACGGGAGAACGGGAGATTTTGCAAAAATGGGTTTTCGGCGGGAGATCTCCCGTCGAAAACGGGAGAGTTGGAGTCTCTGATAGTCGAGTAGCTAGGCCTAAGTTGTTGTTGTTGGTGTTTTTTTTTTTTTTGTCAATAGATAGTATTATTAGTAATTACACAATTTGTCTTGAGTTTTACTCACATGTGGAGAAAATATCTAGGCCTAGAATCTAGTCCAAACTGGAAAGCGCCAGCTTCGAATGCGTGGGGTGTAACTTTACAAACTGTTATTTTCCCGCACTAGCCACTATTTATTAGGCACTAACGTTAGTTAAATTTACACTATACTAGTTCCAGCTAGTTGCTCAGCTATCTAATTTCTTCTGCCTCCGCCAAGGGACGAGGTTATGTTTTCTTCGGTGCGGCGTTGCCGTACTGTATTCTGTACGTTGGTTTGTTTGTTTGTTTAATGTTTATTATATTTAGTCTGTTTGTTTATCTGTGTGCAAAATAACTAAAAAAGTTGAGTACGGATTTGGATGAAACGTGCAGGAAGGGTTGAGAATGACACAGGGAACATATGATTACATTTTGGTAGTGATCCAGAAATCTTTATGCATTTTATGAAGGATTTTCGATATTTTGGCAGGTACAACAGTACATTTAGGGTCAATGAACTTGGGAGTTCAAGCTGTGCATTTTTGAGGTTTACATGCACACACTTGTAAAAAGTGCAGGTTCTGGTTTCTGCTAGAGTGAGGCATGCTGCGCCACGCAGCTGAGAGTATGTAACAAAGCCTTCTATATTGGGAAATTGGGTGATTTTTCAGCATGCATACCTACATACAGTAGTACATCAGAACAAATCATGGAAGAGCAAGATCATTGATGGAAAGTAGCTGCTTGGCGGAGGTCTGTGCTCTCAGCCCAGAGTGCTTTTCTAGTTACATACCATTGATACAGCACTGCCTAAAAGTGGCTACTACGTACGGTACTTCTCCGTTCTGGAACGGTTTGAAACCGATGCCGACACCGGTAGGCTACCGGTACCCTCTATTGCCAATACGTGTGAAGTGCACGTCTGTACAAGCGTATTAAATGCTTTTCCAACATGTAAATTTATCATTTTGTTTTTTTCAGTAATATTTGGATAGTAATTTATATTTAAATCCTCAGTGAAGAATAAAAAAACAATTGTGTATAATTTCATGCATGCATTTTTGTTCTTGATGCATAATGCTGTAAATAAAGGGGTGTTGGTGTCAATGTACAGTGCATATAGTAATTGAGCGTTGATGTGTTGGACACTTACCTACCACGGTACCTTGGCCCTTAACCAACGCAATCAACCAACCATATGTGACCCTGCGCCACAAAACCAACAAAAAGTCGCCAGACATGGATTTTTAGTTAAGAGCAGATTCTGAAAGAGCAGACTCTAAGCTTTAAAATGATGTATAACTCAATTCAAATGGAATTCCCTAACTAACTAAATACTGGAAAAAAAGCACACACTCTAGATTTCAAGAAATGAAAGGAGGCCTCTACGACATAGCTGATCATTCTACTCCCCCCCCCCCCCCCAAAAAAAAGGATTGTAGAAAAACTGTTCAAAACACACTTTCCCATCCATGTTGTGAGCCCAAATTTAAGAATAGTGTAGAAGAAGGAAAGCTCTTTCAGAAAATATGAAAAACTCAAAATTGATTCTGTTGACCCATTTCACCTTTTTTGATTTCTCATGTTAAATCAATTAGGGATGCAACTTTTTGTTCGTTTTGTGATGCACGGTCACATGGTAGGCTTATACAGTCAAACCTGTCTATAGCGGCCACCCAAGGGAGACGAAAAAAGTGGCTGTTATAGACAGGTGTCCGCTACAGACGGGTAATCCAACTTTGTGTGCGTTGCCTACATGTACGTACAGTGTATGTATCATCGTTTAATATCATACTTGCCAACTCTACTGCATTTGGCGGTAGACTACCGCTTCTGAAAGATTTTATTAGCATTCGAAAGCTAGCGCTGCTCACATAGGCATCCTGGATTCTACCGCTTTCTCAAATGAAAATGTTGGCAAGTATGTAATATACATCTATAAATACTTAACATGTACATGTATGTGTGTACGTAGGTGTATGCACACGTGTGTTTCATGCATTGAACAATGACTGTGTTTATGAAATTGTTGCACAATAGCATGTGTACAGTCCTGAAGAAAGCTTAACACTAGTGCATTATTGTGACTGAATAAGTGATGAATGCAGCGGTGGCGATCACTGAACATTGCCCAGGAATGACTGGCACGGCTACAAAGCAGAAAAACACGCTGAATTATCGGCTCGGCTACGGCTCCATCGGGTTTTTGGCCGCTTTAGACAGGTTAATCTACCAAAGGAAACAAAATTTGTGGCCACTGGCCGCATTAGACAGATGACTGCTATGCACAGGGTCTTTAACAGGGCTATTCTCTCGGGGGTATTTTTCAGTGGCCGCTATAGACAGGTCACCGCTAAGGCAGGTTTGACTGTATATAAACAAAATGAAAACATATTTGCAAGTTCTTGAATTCGGGTTGAACAATTGTCAACCCATTCAAAACGTGTAGAGAAAATAGTGAACACATTTTTGAGGGTTTTAGAATTCGCACTAGCCAAAATGTAAAATACACGAAAGTTCCTGCATTAACTGTACCAGTATAATGCCAGTAAATCACATCAATTACTTCTGAACACACAACACACTGCTGCTGAGACCTTTGCGGCGAAAGAATCAAATTTGGGTGTCATCGCACCACAATGCTGTAGGCCTAGTCTAATTCAGGTCATTCTGCTGCAGTTGCACAGACGAGCAAGTATCTACAATTGTAAAAACCTCCTGGTGCACCGTCCACTCAAGTAGGCCCTACAGTGTACATGACTGTTAGGTGCATGTCAAGTTTTATTCACCCGTAGAGGATGAGTCCCGAGTATACTCGGGCAGTTGTCTATGGGAAATGTGTATGGTAGCAAAATCAGTCCATCCTCAATGGGTTAACTAGATTCGTGGATTTTTTTTTTTTTTTTCCCCTGTGCTGTTAGTGTGAGCTTGACTCCTGGGGACCAAATTTGACAAATGACATTCATCAGTTCTTGGAACATTAAAAAAAAAAGGAGAGAAAAAAATGGCTCCCGTTCCGATGAAGGATCGCAAGAAGATGGAGCTGCAGTGTGAGTGGGGCAGCTGCCGGGAGAAGTTTGGATCCAGCCAAGCCTTCACAGACCACCTCATCAAGCATGCAGAGGAGTTCATCGCGGGGCGGCTGTCCATCGAGAACTGTCTGTCCGATACGGCGGATGATTCAGGTGAGGCGCAGCGGAGGTTTCCTTTTGAGAGGGTCTGTTAGCAAAATACCTCTGTCCTGTTGCATGTGATGTTCCCTATAATGTACAGGTTATGTACATAATAAATGATGTGTTTGTAATTTGTTTGTATGCCCATACATGTACCATAAAACATAAGTTTGGCAGGAAGCAGGCGTATATCGGTAAATGCACATGGTGCTAGGTGATGAAAATGGGTCCACCAGTTAAGATCATTATGTGCAATGTGAGGTACGGTATAATCAGTGTGGTGAGTTGTTCAGCAGTTTGCATTTAATGTTGCTTTAATGAAGATTTTAGGTGTGGTTGCAGATGTGAAGATGTAAGATGGGTAAGTTTGTAGTAGGCATTTCTCTTTTGTCTGTGCTTGTTTGTTTGATGGGAGTGGGTTGGGGGGTAGGGCAATATGATACAGTGAGTTTAGTAGGCTTAAGATATCTTTATGAATGGATCCGTGTGAATGCATGAGTGCCCTTTCTGACAACTTTGTCCATTGCTGTACTCCATGATGGCGAATTCAACCCCTCCTGAAATTGTCTAGAAGTCCAGATTCACAAAAAATTAGGCTCACTTAATAATATACATGTATGTTGTTTGAAGGTTTGCATGGTGAAGTTAATGAGGGAGAAAGATTTGCGGTGACACCATGTGTATGTAGTCCTTAACCGGATCGTTGTTTGGCAGAAGAGCCTAGAAAGAGGAGAAACGAAGAGGGAAGCGACATATGAGGGTTGTGAGGAGGGCAAAAAGTGAAGAGTGGGGGACAGTAATGGGCTAGAAGTTGAAGTTGCACTAGTGGAGACGGTAGAGAAAGGAACACAGAGAGTGGTAAGGAAGAATAGTGTGAGAATCAAGTAAGATGTTTGGACATCGTTAGAAGGGGAAAGATGAAATAGAAGGGAAGAGGAAGAGGAAGGAGTTGAATGTTGGAGAATCATGGAGATAGGGGAGAGCAGTGAAGATTCATGAAACCAAGAGGAGAACGAAATCGGCGAACAGTGTGGCTATGGAATGCGAATCAATGGAGAAAGGACGAATAATCCCTCGAAGGAGGGGTAAGTAGAGGAGAGATGAGAATATGTCGAGAGAAGGGAGAGAGAGAGAGAGGGGGGGGGGCAATGAAAAGAAAAAGAAAAGAACAAATTGAAATTCAAGACGTAAATTAGAGGGAGCTAGTGTGGATCCTAGAATTAAATGCTGCGGAGGAGAAGAAAAAATGGAGAGGAAAATTGATGACAGTTAAATCCTGAAATGGTTCCTGTGGGAGAAATGCAAAAATAAGAAATTAAAATAAGGTTAAAGTGTAGACCTGAGGAGAGAAGACAAGAGAAATAACCTGTAAAGAAATGTGTAAATTAATGCTAGTGGTCCTGAAAAGGACCATTGGGTTGTATGGAAGGAAGAAATCAAAAGAAAAAGAAGAAAGAAGAGAACAGAAAAGAAAAGAAAAGAAAAGATAAGTAGTGTAGAAACAGACAAAAGTGTAAGAGAGAGAGAGAGAGGAAAGAGAAATGAAACACTGAGTAAAGGTGCTAGTGAAAGTAGAGCAAGAAGTCTAGTTATAAGAATAACTAGGAGAACCGAGGAACTTGACGTTTCGGGCAGGTTGACTGTCCTTCGCCAGAAGTGAAGCGTGATCTGAGAAGAGGCGGGCTATATATGGAGAATGCGGACCTAGATGGAAGTGGTCGGTCGAGGCGGGCTCGCAGGCGGGCTGAGCGTCGGCTGTTGGTGGAGTGTTGCGGTCGTTGATGCGTTCTATTGTTCTTGGAGTGTGTTGATGGCGGAGTACATCTGTGAGGGCTAACTTGGCTGTTAGTAGGTCGTGGCCGGAGATTGGAGTCTGGGTTAGTAGATGGGGTGGACGCCGGTGGTGTGGATGATATATAAATAAATATACATGTACATGGTGTATACAGTATGCCGTTACTGGTTTGTCCTAGAGGAGTACCAGTGTGAGTGGGCGGACTGTGGCCATGTGACGGAGGAAGGGTCCCCCGCCCTGCTGCGACACCTGCTCTTCCACGGCTACCACACACGCATCAAGTGGCAGGGCACGGTGGAGCGTGAGCGCTGCAAGGTGGAGCCCTGCCAGCTGGAGGCCCACAGCCGCAACATCATCCCCGAGGTGCCCAACTCCTTCCGGTGCGGCTGGTGTGACTGCTCGGTGAGTTCTCGTGGTGCGGTCTGCGCCTCACATGGGAGGGGTGGACGAGTGGACAGTGTTTCCCCTGTGCAGTTAAGAAGTGTTTGTACGAATGCATACATGTGCGTTCTTCAAAAGGTAGCAATTGACAGTTTGCAAAGATGTAACACTTTAAACCATCATGCTACTTGCAAACTGCTATTATAGCCAAGTCCGTGGAACCAGCAGTTTTCGTTCATTGTAGTGACGTTTCGTGAAAGGAGAACAAATAAAGTATATAAAGATAGATAGATATTTATATTGGGACTTGAATTTCTACTTAGCTGTGAGTAAATTTTGTTGCAACAGAATTCATTGTAACAGTACTGGTTAGTGTTTAGGAGAGTTTCAATAACGATTTTCCCTTTAAAAAAAAACAACAACAAAACAAGCAGAACCAAAAAAAAAAAAACCAAGCTGAACAAAACAAATGAACAAACAAGCAAGACAACAAAAGAGAACATTGAAGGGACTGTACATTTCTGGTTTAGGTGGGGATTCATCTTTTGAACATTCCTAATTGAGATAATGACAAACCTCTTATGAAATATGAAAGAGCATGTAATTTTAAGAAAGATTCAACGTTTATTTGATGAAAATTGGTGGTTTTCAAATGGCCGAGATATCAAAAAAAAAATGACAATAATAAAAGGCGACAGGCCACGCCTTTTACAAGGATCTCTTTGTTTTACCTTGATTTTTGATATCTCAGCCATTTCAAAAACGATTTTCAGCAAATAACTTTTGATACCCCTTAGAATTGAATGCTCTCTGACATCTCATGGAGTGGTTTCTGAATATCTCTCAAAAAGTTAAAAGCTAAATCCTCACCTCGACCAGAACTGTACACACCCTTCAAGAATAACTGTACATGCTTAAACAAATAGAATATTCAAATTCATGAAATTCTTCCATCGAGGTGTTTTCATTGCAACTGATTGACAAATTGCCCTACATCGACGTAAATAAGCACTGAATTGATCAGTGTTTTAGAAGTAGCCATGATAAAAAATCATGGGCGTACATACTCGCGCAGGATTCGAACCTACGACCTGATCACCGGACAGGCGTCATCTCCACTAGACCACCGAGCTTTCGCCCGACGGCAAGTGTTGGTTCTAATCCTTATCGCATGCAGCGGGTACTGCGTAATTATTCAAATTCATGAAATTCATTCCAGTGATCAGGAGGTCATAGGTTTGAATCCTGCTCGAATATGTACGCCCATGATTTTTTATCATGGCTACTACTAACACACTGATCAATTCAGCGCTTATTTACGTCGATGTTGGGCAAATGGAATATGGTTTCTCTTGATATCTGTGGTTACTTGTTAGATATAATGCAATATGGGGTTTTTGAGGTGGTTTTACTGAGAGGGTTGATGGATGAGTGGGCTGCCACTTCTCAATGACAATAAGCACATTATGTGAGCCCTCAATGAATGAATTAATGTCAAAACTTGGGTTTCACTTTCATGATAGCATCTTTCAGATCTAGTTTCACTTTCTCCTCTGCTACATTCCGTTGAGGATTGTTCAGTGTAGATAATATGTACCTTTATATTAAAGCTCCAGTTGCTCAAACGTGTGGAAGGGTTTCCATAAACCTCCAAATGTAATTCACTTTATTTAAGTGTCTTTCTTGCTATCATATATCGTCGCTGGGGTGACAAAACCTCGTATCTCAAAATTGTCAAATGTTCAGGAGAGCGAAAAAACATGGCGGCCAAAGCACTATAGTGAATGGGAAAGCCTTCTCTTTGACATGTCATGGTGGCTTCATTTTTTGGAGTAAGACAGTTAGGATTTGGCCAAGACATCACTTGACCCATTATTTGACCATTAAGCTAAAAAAAAAAATTTTGACGTTTTTGAGATACGAGGTCTGCAACGATATTTTTCATCCAACCTTCTGCGATCCAGTTTATCTCCAACAATCCGGACTACTTCTACTGCCATGTGGAGATGCACGGCAAAATGGCGGAAAGCAGCAAGGGCATTTACGCATGCCAGTGGACAGGTATTGTAGAAGTATTTCGTTGCATCATGTAATTGGCCATTACATTCTGTAGATCTCATGTGGTATCCCAAGTCACTGGAAGTTGATTGCTGATGTTTAGGGAGTATTTAAAACAAATCAAAAAAGTGAAATGTACCTCAGATGAAAGGTGAGGTTCTGCAGCATTTGTGGGATAGTATCTCAAACATGGCTGCAGTATACTTTTGGAATTGATTTGTTCCAGCTCTGCTAAGTCCTGTTTAACAGGTTTTATAGTACAGATATTATACAGTGCATCGTGGCTTGCAATGCATTTGCTCTATACAATTCTCTCAGAGAATTAATGCTTGTATACTTATCTTTACATGTATGGGAATTATTAAAAGAATGTATATGTGCATGTTTATCTAACACACAAATGATGACATAAATGGTATCCCGGTGTACCAAATAAAAATCAGCCATTTTGTTGAATTATTTATTTTTTTAAAAAGGTTGTACCCTGGGTGCCAAAAAGAGGAAATTATTTTGGTGCTGGAGCTAGCGCGCGCTAGCCAGTGCACTGCACTGCACTAAAGCCCACACTAGTGGTATCACAGTGTGCCATGCATGCATAGTATAACATGCATTGCCATGGGAATGACTATGTACACGCACACACAGTGCATGCATTTTTCTCTGGCTGTCCTCTAGTGGCTGTGAGGTGGCGCTACACAACGCGGTAACCCGGGGTACTACGGTACCCCGGGGTAACGCGTGATGCATCAAATAGTGAATAGTCATGAGTGCAAAGTCTTGTTCCATTGCTCGAGTAAAGACAATACACTATTTGTTTTGTTTGTGGTCCACACTGATTGTTGAATATATAGTACAGAATGGCAACAAAATTTATGTGTAAGGAGAATGGTTGTACAATTTTATTTTGGCACAGTGTTTGCAAAAGTGATCAGTTGAAATAACTATGGGATAGTCATGATCCTAACACAGTATGCAATGTAAATCAGTGACTTTAGCCATGCAATGTACAAAATTACCTTTACAGTATGTCCCCCAAAACATTACAACGGATTTCCTCATTGATAACTTTTAAAGTGCGTCTGCACTGGCAAGAAACATGTCTAGCGCCATCATAAGGCTCATTTTTCTCTGTGGTGCCCAGCATTTCCCCCATAATGCCAAGCGGCGTGCAGCAATTAACCCCTTCCACACTGAATTCTGAAATCCCCATAGACTTAACACACAGACCACCAGGTTCCCGTAGGGGATGGCCTTGCAGCGCAGCGGCTTGCTTCGATCCCGCATTATGCGCAGTCCAGTGCATAGTATGTATACCATGATCGATGGTACATCCCATGGTTATGCGTACGTTGTCACGTAAATCACTTCGCGATCTGTTCGGTGCTTTCAAACACTGTCTTCAACACTCAGATCGTTTATTCTGATCTTTGTGTCGAACTTCAATCTGCGTGCCATTATGTCGCGGATACGACTTGGTAAATGCTGGATCCAGTGGGAGGAGGTGCGAGCTGTTTATCGGCAAGAAATGAACAAGATAAACGTTGCCCTTCACGGCCCATCAAGCCATTCAACACAGGATGACTTTGCTGGTCATCTGCTGGATGTCCACCACTCGCACTGGGCATCAGCACTGTGTGCCAGGATTATTGCGGGATCAACCCGTTGTGAAAGTTTCTACATGCACTCAGACTGAGTCAGAAGCCTCTGATAAGCCAAGGTGGGTGAAACTCAACTTGTATGATATATAATTGTACCTATTTTTTATTCAGTTGCAAATGACATTCACTGAACGCTGAATTTATAACCTTCCAAATCCATGTAACGATAACGTTACCGTTACTTGAATTACCGGTACAGTTGTACCGCAGCGTTGATCATGCAACTATCGCGATGAACGATGACACAATTTAAAACAGCCTTATTCACATTTTTTTAAAAAATGATTATCACAATAAATACTGACGTCCAACTTACGACAAAAAGTACTATGATGACTCAATGACTAGACCTAGGCCTGATTAAGTCAATTAGTGAACGTGTACGGTCACAGTAGTAGACCCAGCCATACATGTAAATTATCACTAGCCGTATATGAACGTTTTCATTTTTAGCTTATTGTTCCTCACTAACCCAGCCTCAACAAATTGTCAAAATTTCTAGGAAGGGAAATCATGATCAATTCAAGATATGTTATCTGTTTTCCAATTGCAATCTCGAGATTGGTGTCATTTCTCACATGTGTGGTAATATTCAGGGGGACAGCACATCAGCTGTACATAGAAAGTCTATACTTGTAGGCCTAGATCTACAGTAGGACTAGGAACCGCGTGTACATTTGCTCTGGTACTACTAGTCACTACTAGACTACTAGTGCTGACTGTAGTACTAACGTTAGATCTGTAACTCTTACCGTCTAGTTATCTTAGTACTAGCAAAGATTTATGTGCGAGAGATAACGCATCTGGAGCTTTCATCACTCATTGTGTTGGACTTCATGAAAACTCAATAAAGAGCATGAAATTTGAAGGAATATTTTTCTGCACATCGTGTAGTATATCTAAATCAGCTATTGAAAATAATTTTTGGTCGTACAAAACCTTATGGTGATAAAATGCTTGACTACATGTACAGTTGTAGCGACAGTCTTATACAGGGCAGCTTGCATGCAACGTTGCAGACAACTGGGTGCAATTGAACTCACATGGTGACCGGCAATAGATTGCGCAGACCTGCAGCCTGTGCCTCCATGGGATATGGGTTACCACTTATCGCACAATCCTGCAGGCAACACCTCCACTGGTTACAAAAATAAGATTTGGTATTCAAACCCTTGGACTGACTGGAGGCCCTGGCTGCAGGATTGCACAATCTATCGTTGGTCAGATTTTGTGAGCTCACTTGCACCTAGTTGCCAGCGCCGTTGCATTGCGAGCTGGACTGTATGAAAGACGTAGACATAATTCATTATGCCTTTCATACATGTACGTACCTGTACTGTACTTTTTCAAGTATGGTTACAGTTGTAGTTCCCTGTTTCGGTAGGTTGTATAATATAACAACTAAGGACAGTTGGGGCTCAGTAACTGGACACCAATTTTACTAAGATTTAAAATGAGAAAATTTGGGTGTTTTTTACGTCAAATGGCCAAGGTCAAAGAGAGCATATCAGAATAAATTGATTTGATTTGTGGGCATTATTGGAAATACAAGGCCAGAACAAAAGGAAGGTACAGGCACATTTGTACAATGTATAATTGTCACACATGCAAAACTGCTATTTCATACATTTACACTGTACAGACCCTACACGCCAATGTACACTCCCATCAAATTCAGCACCTTTTCTTTGCCATCATAATATCAATATACAGTGTAGTAGAAATACTGATTTCTTGATGTCAAGATAGCTTTGTAGCGGAGTAATTGGCTGTCCTTGAGTGGTATACCTGATCAATTATGTGAAGCCAGATGAATATTGCACAATGGACGAGTGTAATATTCGTCAAGCTGAATGCAATATGTCTGGTATACCATGAAAGGGTAGCCAATATTATGATTATTATGTAGATCTGCCCCCAAAGATGCGTGAACAGTGGTTTGGAATTCATGGAAATCGCTTAAATTGAAATTGCATTTTACACTAGTTTATGAAATGAAAGAATTCCATGTCTCATCCACCTTTACTGGTACGAAAGCACAGTCGCACGCTACTCTAGCGCACTGTCATACCATCTCAGTAGGCTACCGGGCCATGCAGTATGGTGTATTGTTTCACAGAAATCTTTTACAGTAACCTATTGGGATTTTCATCTTTCTTCAACATGGTCATTGCTGCATGATTGGTAATAAAGGGGACAGACTACATGTTTTTAGTGTGCTGCTGAAACCTCTCATATAATATTCACTAATGTGATATGAAAAGTCTGGGGTACAGTACATTTGTATGCATGGTATCCAACTAACATTATGTTTTATGCTGTACTGCTCTTGCCTTGATTTACCTTGATGTTGGGCATAAAGTATACACGATGTATAAACTTATTTGCCCCTGTGCATCTTCTTTGTGTTAGTTCTCGGTCATCAGAATAATCTGACTTACTTGTAGCCTCTGCAGCTGATAGCACAACATCACAGACAGAAACCATCTCCACCTCTGCAGTTGCTGACAAACATTGTACAGCATTGTCTTCTTTGAGGTTGTGCTCCTCTGAAATATGTAGTGCATTGTCAATCACCTCAGAATCCATAATGTCCACTGGACGATTTTGATTGCATGGAAACCTTACTCTTTGCATGCTCTGCAGGTTGATTAAAAAGGTATTTTACACACAGAGGTCAGCTACAGTGTCTAACAGAGCCCTAAGGCGATGTCAATGTTTCAAGGCACTCTTGGAATTTTGTGCCAATGGAAATACATTGTGTGGAATAACAATGAGATTTAATTTTTCTTCAAAGTTAGATGTCTTTGGTTATATTGTGTAGTACAAGCTGTCAGTTCATATGTTTTTCAGAGCAACTACTGCTGAAGATCTACCTGCAGGAAGCTCTGTCCAGATACGTCTCGAACTCCCAAGGACTCAAGAATTGGGCCAGCCGGTAGATACTTCAAGTGAGATTTCTTGAAGCGTACATTGTAGTATTGATAGGGTCCGAAATTTATTTTGTGATCATTGTTTGTTCTTACAGCATAATCCTGTCGGGATGGATAACAAAAATATCCTATAAACCCAGAGATGCCGACTATTCTGGAATATTCATTAAGCCTGTCAATAGCCCTCCCCCATACAGTTTGTTTTTCCTGAGTGGCTAATAGTAGATGGTTGCCTCTGAAGACACAGTACATGAATAGTGTAATGTATTCATACACAAACCTCCTTATCATCTGTTCGGTGATACGAAAAAAAAAAAAAAAGGTGACTTACAGTTACTAAGTAAGTTCAAACTCAAGACCTTCATTGGTCAACTAAAGCAGTCATGACATTGGGATGAGTTATTTTGATTTGGATAGATATACTGATATCTAACACCAAACATGGAAAATAGCTCATGACTGGCCAATTTCTGGATACCTTGTAACGAACAGTGCTGGGAATTCATCTGACTTCTTGAGTCTTTTGCTGATTTTACCCATAAAATAGCATGCAGTATTTAGGATGTATCCTGCTGGAAACATCAAGTTATATACCGGTATTCATTGTTCCTGTTATTTCTTTCCAGAAATGTTCTGCTGAAGTGGAAGTTTACCATCAGCAAAATTAGTGTTATTTTAAGTTCTGCAGCCCAAGATATCTTCGGCCTCGTATCTCAGAGGAAAAATGCCAGCTGAAATAACTTGTGCATTGGAAGCAATGTTCTGAATAAGGAATGAAAGAATGCAAATGGCCATCCAACTGATCCAAATGTTCCTCTCAGAGAAAACATTAAAAAAAAACATGTTTTCTTTGGTCAGAATACTGCCTTTAGTATACCAGACGATGTTTAGTTTGTGAGTTATTCAGAAAAAATGTTTTTATTTCGTATACCGGTATACAAATCAATTGATTTTATTAAAACTCTTAAAACCATTGCTTTGATAAGAGTGTGATCCCTCAGCTTCATTGTAAAGGAACAATACATGTGTACTCTATACTCTACACAGTGTGTCCTACAGTGTATACCCATTGACCAATTACCATTCAATTTTAGGAGTTTGTTGTGAAAGAATGTTTGTAACCTTTACTTTTTGAGAAGTACACTGTATTATACTCAAGATCATTGCTGCTGTTTGCCACACATCAACTTTTCATGGTAAATGCACTGTACAATGATTGCCTTTTCAATATGTTATTCCCATCCATATTAAAAAGACAATATCGTGATCACAAATTGTGTGTAAAAGAGCATTTGCAACACCCTATATCTGCACTTTTTTTCAGCCAATTAGCATATAAATATTTTTGGGTACATTTTTTTTTCACGTATCCCTGAGAATTTTCTTGACCATAATACATACTGATGTGTTCTTTCTAGGAGTGTTGTGCTACCTTGCTCGTTGATAACTAGGACTCTAAAAATCTAGGATCAAACTGTAAAATTTTGTACTCGACTCGACATGAAAATGTCATTTACTGACACTCATTCGGAAAATATATGTCATTAGTATAATTGAAAGTAATTATCACTTTGTTTCATTACATGTATGTGGTTAATTAAGTATGCTTTGTTTGTGTTTACAGCTCCTAGGAGAGCTCCTCTGCGCAGAGGAGTGTTGTTTTCACCGATCAACTCTAAGACCCTCCTGAACCAAGTCAGGTGAGTATCAAACTAAAAATTATCATTGTTATGCACAGGCTTATTGACAATAAAATGCCCACAAATTTGACCATGAATCCTTTTTATTCCTCTGTCCGATGGGTGCTTGAGGCATGATATTTTTGGGTTGTAGGTCTGTCTGTCTACTTTAGTATACGCGATAACTTGAGTAATACTGAGCGGAATTTGACCAAACATAGTCCGACTATGAAGTATGATTGGGCAATCACTTGATTAGAAATTGGTCGTAGGTCAAAAGTGAAGGTCATCTAAAACAGTTTATGCAATAACTCAAGACTGTATTGAGCAAATTTCAGCAAACTTGGCACAAGGGTAAAATATGATAGGGCACTAACTTGATAACATTTTGTGTAAAATTGGCAAGAGTCAAAGGTCAAGGTCAAATTCTTTAAAATTCACTGTGTGATATTAAAACTCAAGACTGGATCAAGCAAATTTCACTAAACTTTGCACAAGGGTGAAGCAAGGTGGGATAATCACTTGATTAGACTTAGGGTAAAATTGGGTAAAACTTCAAGGGTGGATGTAGCAAATCTCAATAAACTAGAGCAATGTACAATGTACATATACCTCAAACAAACATAATGAATGTTCGATATTCTGAAGGTTCATTATTCCGAAGGTTCGTTACTCCGAAACACACATATTCCCAATACCTAGAGGTTCGTTAATCCGAAAATGAAAAAGGTTCATCAATCTGAACATTTGTGGCGTTATTCCAAAGATTTGTTAATCTGAAATGATATTTGGAAAAACAAATCTTCGGAATAACGAATCTGCGGACTGAAGAGCCTTCGGAATGACAAACCTTTGGAATAACGAGCTGTAACCCTATTGGGTACCATGTTACCAGGTCTAATAATTGGGGTCTGTGACAAGACTATACTCTTGGCGCTGTTCCCAGGCCATGACCAGGTGCCAGTTGTAATACGATCTCACGAAAGAATGCTTGTGCGCGCCGTGTTCCTTTGTCGGTAGCCCTTCCCAGGCCCCAACCCTGTCTAGCACTTCTGTCTCTTTACTAGTAGTTGGTGTTTTTGTTTTTCTGATGGTAGTGGTCTCTGTCTTGGGTCTGTGTGTGTTTTGCATCTTTCATGTGCGAGGGGAAAAAAAAGAGACAGAAAAGAACTTCAAGAATTTGAGGAAGTCTTGCGGATTTTCTTTCTCGTCATTCACGCTAGGGGAAAAAGGAGGGGGGGGTATTTTTTTCTGAATTGTTCATGGCAGGGGAAAGAGGAGACAGGGAGAGAAGCGTTTGTTGCTCTTTTTTCTCTTCAATCCTGTTTACATACATTTAGTTACACTGAAGCATTGATAAAGATTTGCTGCTGTGAAGTCAATAGGACATTAAAATAAGAAGCCTCCCATTTACTTCTGTTCATCGAATCTTCACCTAACTACTGTACCTTTAGAGTATGGTAACAGGAATAGCAGAAATAGTTCTGGTTACCTTGACATGTGTTTGCAAGGAAATCGTGGATGCACTTGAAAAATAGTAGACTTTTTGAAGCTTGAAGTTTGTTATGAAGCCACATATACAGTGTACAAGTTTTGTACATGTAGGGCTCATCAGTTGTTCGATTTCGGTATGAATTTGGAAAGGTTGCAACACAGTTTAGTTAGCACAATTTCGTCAATTCCAAATCAAATTTAGGAGACAGAATCAATTTTCTAAGCCAAGTATCGGAAATCCCAATCAGAGCTGCATATGATAAATTGATATGTCGTGTTACATTGTATCTTGTAGTTTAGTAATGACCAAAGATTCAGGGTTACCTCAAGAAAATCTGATGCATTGCTAAATGAATTACAATATGGAAGATATATTGGTACAATGAAAGATTTTCTACATGATTTGACTCACAAATATTGATTAAGTTGACTGACAAACTTATGTACCTGAACCCATATACTCAACATAAAATATTTTAGAAACGTATTTGCCATAAAACCATCATACTAATGTGACGCCTAGAGCATATAAGTCCAAAGACAATGTTTTATAGTGGTAATTTAATCGCCTGTGGCTTGTGGGGTTTGATAAGACGGGGTTTGGTTTTCCCACAGACCGTATTGAATTTGGAGGAGAAACTTGCAATCTGCTCCATAAACCATTTTCGTACTGTATCCAGATTTACACAATTATACTTGTTTCCTTCCATGCGCTCATTGACAACAATTCGAAGAACTTGTCACAGACAGTCAGAATATATAATCTTCCTTGTTCACGACGCTGTTACAAACTTCACATGAGCGCGGACAAAGTTTGTTGGGTTGTCATTATTTGCTTACAAAAATACAATCTGAATACATGAGAAACCCGTTCATTAGCATTGACAACAATTCTAGAACCTGCAACAAACAATACTGGACACAAGAGACACAATATGGTTTTATGCTCCTACTTGCTCCCGAAGCTCGGACAAGCATCGCATGAGCTCGAACAAGCTTTTAGGGTCGCCATATGGGCATCCTTTATTGCAGCAACAAGTCTTAATACATGATAATATCATCTATTACCATTGAATGTTATGATGTCTAGTCAACCAACATGCAAACAAAAACAAACAATCAACAGTCAATGAATTAATGCATGCACATTTTGTGTTACAGTACTTTTGATGTACAGCTGTAGGCAGAATTTGTTTCATTATTTTTCTTATTTATTTCTGTCTCTCATGTGTAGGCCAAGGTGGAGGCGCTCACCAGGGATCAAGTCAATGAGCTGGCCATCACGAACTTGAAAAGGACAGCTGGACTATTCGAAGATTTCTTCGAGCAGTTTGTTCATCCACCGCCACAGCCGCCACGAGAGCCAGAGCCAGAAGCCGTGCCTCCATGGTGCAAATGTGGGCGGTGCAGGGAGATGGCGCATGACGTAGAGAAAAAATGCTGCAGAAAAGCTAACATGCAGTGTCACTCGCTCTCTGCACGATTCCGTTGCCTCTGTTTGGACCCAGCTGTACTCGACATCGTTCGCCACAACCTGGACAACCAGCACGCCTGGGCCGCAGACAGGGGCAACAGATCATACCGTCGCGCGTCATATCGCACATACATTGTACGTCCATTGGCAGCACGACAAATTGGGCGCTGGCAATCGAAGAGTGGTTCCCTCCTGTTCTGTCTGGGCCATTAGAACCTAGTACAGTACTCATCTGCTAACGGGCACTATGTAGGTTATCAGGAGGTCAAAGGGTACCGAGATGGTTATAGGGTCGAACTTTATACTCCTTCCACAACCATTTTCCTTGTATCTTGGATCTTGCAACATACTTTCAATAGACAACACTGGTTGCTCTTAGTTTGGTTAGGTCTTACGATTATTCTATGAGATGTGTGCTCATAGTACATATAACATAGTGAAGTATCCCTTTGTTGTAGGCCTACTATCTATTACGCATGAGTGATTCTTTATGCACTTATATGCAGGTATCAATTACTGTATGAGACATTATGTTCATTTCAAGACACTAGTGATATTGTAAAATGCTGAATAGGTGAGTAAATCTAACAGAACACGCCAGAGATGACGAACTTCCTTTGTGGCTGATACATGTATAAAACTACATGTGGAAAAAAAAATTGTACAAGACATTTTACCGATATGTGTATACAAGTATGTATTGGATGGAGATATTTCTAAACATTTTCTTTGTATTTTTATTGTCTGCAAAGGCTGCAGATATTTCTAAACATTTTCTTTGTATTTTTATTGTCTGCAAAGCTACTTATTATGCCTCCATCTTGCGGTAACTAGTTATTTAGACTTTGTTTCACCCCATCCCTATGCTAAAACGTTTGTATGCACATTCTGCCAGCAAAACATATATGAATATGATATGCACATCCTCATTGACAGAACAGGGTTTATAGTTCGTGAGGTGGGATGCTTCTCTATATCAACACATGGCGGTCTATCTCCTACCTCCATGATAAACTGTTGGTTTGATGTAGACTGTGAAGTTCGCAACTCGACATCATCATGGATTTGAAGGTTGAAAATGGCAAAGCCTCTTATCCCCCAAAATATACAAGACAGAATATGTGCAAGATTTACATGCAAACGGGATGTGCTCACCCTTGTCAAAATCCCTGTGCAGTGGATGGTGAAAGAAATATATAATGTAAGTTGGTGTGTTGTCATTATGCCTACACATACATTAACTGTGGTAGTGAGTGTTTGGTGTATTTCCTACAGATCTCGTTTTGATAATATATTTTTCTCTGTGGTTGGTTTTCACATTAGCACAAGCTAATCCTATCCCTTTAGCATTTGTACATGATAACCATGGTACTATACATGTGTATTGAAACAGTTTTGCAATAAACACAAAGAGCAAAGAAGGAAACAATCACTCGTTTCTTTTTCTGTCCTAGGTGTCCTGAGATTTATGCAACTAACTCTGGTAAAGAAGGAAACGCGACTTCGTTTCTGAGTCCGACATCAATACTCACAAATCTTGTGTTCCACTTTGTTCCACTCACCTGCATAGCGTACTAGACCAGTTTTGTAGTGAATTTCAAGTTATATTTTCGTCCCTGCTTAGTGGCAGAAACAGCTCAGAGAACCTGTCAAAAATAGTTGGATTCAGAGTTCTGACTGAAATTCCTCCTGAATGTTGGAATAAACACCTTATGAGCTGGAACAAGCTCTCGAATTGGTCTAGAAATCATTGGAAGTATGCATGAAATTTGAACACTAAGCCATGTCTTGCTCGACTATTTCAGTTACCACACTAAGGTCAGAATTCCTAATCACAAGTAGCCCGCATTTCATGTAGAAACATTGCGAACAACATCCGACTATACAGGTCACAAAAAGATACATTTATCGATACGATATGACCACTTTATTTTTATTTTGAGGTTATTGAGAATTTGCTAATTGATCTGTAGAGGGAATTTAGGCGTTTTATTTGCCAACCCGCACGACAGCAGAGCATTTTGTAACGTACAGTTGTATTCGAACAGACCATTTCCATAATGTATTCAAATTTATGAACATTTCCTTACCTGCACCGTGACAGAGACTATTCAACCTGTGCCAAAAACATTTGGATCCAAAAGATAGAATACAGGGTTAGAATTGGTTGCTTGCAAAGGGTTGCTATGGAGATCCTTTGTTGCAGAAGTTTGCATACAATATGCAGTACACT
The DNA here is from genome assembly GCF_964275005.1 of Diadema setosum. Classification (NCBI taxonomy): domain Eukaryota; kingdom Metazoa; phylum Echinodermata; class Echinoidea; order Diadematoida; family Diadematidae; genus Diadema; species Diadema setosum. The sequence continues at coordinate 5,519,508 of NC_092690.1, forward strand.
AATAACATGGTATACATTCCGAAATTTATCCTGTCACAAGCAGTAGACAATTTTAGTTGTGTACACGTATTAAAATTCATGGACATTTTTTCTTCCCCGAGTGATGACAGTTCATGTGACTTTTTGCTAAGACGATTACTGTCTTGAAAATCAGCGCAGATTGTATTTGCTGAAAAGGGTCGGACATTTCGGTCAAAGTTTCGGACAAAGTAGAGATCCTTTGTTCAAGAATACACAAAACCTATAATATCAGGAAAGCACTGTATGTCGTATACATATTGTATTAGATTGTGTGTATCATGCATCTGTCCACATGACAAATATTCCTTGTGATGATATTCCAGCAGAATTACACCTGTTGTTTACTGAACATCATTACTGGCGTCATGTGGGGTGTACATGCCTTTTGGTTATTTGTTAGTAATGACAAAACCTTAGTGACGGCTCAATAAACGTTCGTATTGAGTTCACTTCTACAATCATGGATTCCCTAGCAACCCTAAAGCTATAGACAGGGCTCATGTAATGTTTGTCTGAGCTTCGGGATAAACCAAGTTATAACCCTGCACCTGCATGTGCATGGATTCCGTCTTTTGAATCAAATTTTCTGCAACATTATCTTTGGATGGTACTATAAGTAGTCAGTGTGCAAAGGGACGAAATTATAAAGTTGAATTCATTACGAATCATTAGTGCTCACGGATGAAAAGTTTTGCAAGGGTACAAATTCAGAATTGGCAATATGCACCTGCCTACTGGCCTAACTAAGTCCTTTGTGGTCTGATCCTTCTGGAGATGTGTGTTTGGCAAAAGATAAAGAGTAATACACCTGAATCTCCTATATCTCGGTATAAAAATACCTAAAATGTTGTTCATTGGTGCGATGCTTTCATAAGTTATTCAGCTGAAAACATTTTCTGTGTAAACCTTCAATTTCGCTGGATATACAATGTACTGTAATTTCATGGTCCCAAGGACTCCTTCATAATGAGTTTCTATGCAAGCCTTTCACTTGCTTCTTTTGGACAATTTCTATATTATTTGGTAGCCTTTGCTGCGCAAATTTCAAGAGGTTTGTTTTTAACAGGGAGATGGAATCCACCGAGGCCTGGTTTTATGTATGTTGCAGAGTTGCCATTTCTGAAATACTTGTCCATTAGATTTGTTATTCTGTGACAAGACTGATTAAGAGTATTTTGCAGATTGGATTTCAACACTTCATGAAGTAATTTATCATTATTATTATTACTGTATCATTATTATTATTGTCACTACTATACTACTACTGCTTCTGCTGATACATTACTTGTACTACTAATACTACTACTATTCTTATTCTTATTATTATCACCATTATCATCCTCATTGTTACTATCATCATTATTATAAGGACCTAGCTACTATCTTCAACCACCTACTATCGACCATCTTCAGTAACATTCATGGACACGGGTTTTAGTCGTCCTTCTCGATCTTTACTGTTTTGATTCCTGGACTGTTTATTTTTTTTTTTATTTATTGACATATTCATATTTATGCATGCGATTCATGTTTTACAAGCATTTGTACAGTTGTAGCCGTAGGGCCTTGACATTGATTATGATATACAACTGTACATGTAATGAAAAAATAAACAACACAAAATCAACTATGCAAAACGTACGGGAAAGTGAGGTATAGCGAAACCGTTATCGGTGTATCGCCTACACAGGGAGATAGGATACCGCGGAGATCGAGGTGGGTGATAAATTTTCGTGGAAATGTGATTGATCGTTGGTACAATACGTGTTCATGCTGTGCTACGTTTATTTACGAGCTGGAATTGACAACCAACAAACTAAATGCGATCACTAATCACATGTCATCATAATTGACCAACCCATAATCAGGCGAATAATTATAGTTCAGAAGTTACAAATCCCAGCTCGCTGGCCCGACGAAGAAACCGACGGCCACATTACAGTACTAGTAATTCACCGCCCAGCGATGTTTTTCTGCTCGCTACGCTGGTGAGTAGGTCATTGGGCTGAGTGAGTGGATTGTCGTGGATCTCTCTCGCGACAAGTAACCCGTTCCCTCGCGATCGGCCGAAAGATCGAGGCCGCGCCGGGCGGGCCGGGCTGGGCTCTCGGTACCCCACCATAATATGCACTGCTTGTGTGTGTTTTCTCGGCTCTGCGTATGCGCACAAGCTGCTGTGAGATCGTGCGCTGACCGGCAGGCGGCGATCAGCGCAGCCACAGTATAAAATAACGATGTAACCACAGAACTAGAGTTTTGACTAGAGTTCCGTGGATGTAACCCGGCCACAGGAAGTTTTGATAGATGGCGCTCTTTACAAAAAAAGTTCTGGCATCAAAATAATGACTAGTGCAGACGGGCTTTAATGTGATTAAATTTTATGAATGCTATTGCAGGGTCTAAGAATATACCATCTCACCTGTATTTGCAGGAAACCCCATTCAATTTGTTTAAGTGGTCACAGAGAAATGTGGATCTTTATAAAGCATGTCATGGGTCTGTTTCTCCAAGTTTAGCACTTGGATGCTCTTGGAACTGCACATTAAAGTGAGAACACAACGGACAGAACTTGGACGGAAGGGATTCGTGACGTGCTTTATAAAGATCCTCATTTATCTTTGACCACCGAAGCAAATCGAATGTGGTTTTCTGTAAGATGTGAGCAATGAGTTATAGTTTCATATCCTGAAATTGTATACCCCCCCCCCCCCCATGACTCACTATTTCTGAAGTTGTCGTTGCGGAGGTTACTGTTGTAATCTTTTTATTTTTTTATTCTTTATTCTTTATTTTGGACATACGGTACAAATTGCACAGCTTAACAGTGACAGCATGCAATGATGCTTTTATTTGATCACGTGACGGACAAGTGACTAGTTGGATGGCCAGAATCATTTTAGGGATTGTATCATCATGCATACTATAGTGGACTCCCATTATAACGAAGTCCTCGGGACCGGCAGTTTCTTTCGTTACATCCAAATTTTGTTAGAACCAAACAAATAAACAGTAGAAAACAAAGAACATGTAATGTTGCCGCCTGAATTTTTATTTCGTTGCAACCGGAATTTCGTTATACTGTTGAATGGATATTTTCAAGCGAGTAATTTTTCACGCTCAGCCGGGTAAGATGGATTTTGCATGTTTTTAATTCCGCGGAATCAGGACATTAACTACTGGAACATATGGCATGCAAAAATATTCATGTGCTTTCATTTTCGCGCTAGCGTCTAGTTGTGCGAAATGCGCGAAAATTTCCACACCGCGAAAATTTCCTCTTTTACAGTAACCGTGTTCGTTATTACGGGAGTGCACTCTATTACCTCTGCCAAGGAAGGAGGTTGTGTTTTTATCGGTGTTGGTTCGTTTGTCTATTTGTAAAATAGCTCAAAAATTTGTCAACAAATTTGAATGAAACTTGCAAGAAAAGGTGATAATGACACAAGGAACAGATGATTAGATTTTTGTTGTGATCTTTGAATTTTTATGAACTTTTGACAGATTTTTTATCTTTTGTCACATAGGGTCAATGAACTTGGAGCTCAGACTGCACATTCTAATTTTTCCATTCGCTACACTACAGTGTGTGCTCTGTTCCAGAGAAGCGCTGTGCTGCTGGAAACTGATGATGCAAACAAAAGGATTCTACTGGGAAAATTTGACATTTTCAGCATGCGTGTATGGGTGGAAATGAGCTGTTCAGTGGAAGTCTGCTCTCTGAGTGCTTTTCGAGTTTTGTTTGTGTTATGTTTGTCTTCCAGATTGCCACTCGAAGACGAAAAACATATACAAGCTGAGGGAACACCTTCGTTGCCACTCCCAGGAAAAGCGCTTCGGGTGCTCCCAGTGCGGCGGGCTCTTCAGCAACAGGACCAAGTTCTTCGACCACATCCGACGGCAGGGCATCCTTGACGGTAAAGTGGGCGGGGACAGTTAGACAGTGGGCGGGGACAGCGGGTGGGGCAATGATTGGGCATGGAAGTGGGCTGGGCAATGAGTGGGCGTGGTTATGGGCAGGGCAGGCTGCAGTTGGTATTTTCGCATACAGATATTTTCGCGAATGAGGAGGTCACAGACATTTTTGCGAATTGACACCAAAGTTATCATAAGTGCACCATTACCCTAACACATGGCGACATTTTTGCGTGTTTAAATCGCATTCCAACAGCAATTGGTGAAATTTGCGAAAATTAAACCCTTTGCAAAAATAACAGCTTTCATATTCAATAGTGTTGACTGTGGGCCATCATGCCAACTTTGTAGTATGTGACTGTGTATGACTTGCATATCTCCCAACCATTCTGAATTTGGAGGGAAGAATCTGAAATTTTACCATTCCCAGCTGTTGGTAATTTTGCTGCACACTCATTTGGGAGTTGCTCATCCTTTGCTTCTTTTGGGCCAGATCATCCCTATTGTTAAAGGACAAGTTCACCTTCATAAACATAAGGATTGAGAGAATGCAGCAATATTAGCAGAACACATAAGTGAAAGTTTGAGGAAAATTGGACAATCGATGCAAAAGTTATGAATTTCTAAAATTTTTGTGTTGGAACCGCTGGATGAGGAGACTGCTAAGGCTTGTGATGTCATATGAGTACAACAGTATAAAGAAAATGTAAAGAAAATTCAACATACAGTTAAACTCGCCTAAGTCGACGTCGCATATGTCGAATTATCGCGTAAGTCGATGATTTTAAAAAGTCCCGATTTTTCCCCATTGACGTACGTGTATTAATTCACTCACAAGTTGAATTTTGTAAGTCGAATACTCGCCTAAGTCGATGAAATTCCAAGAACACTTTCACGGAAAAACCATTGAATTCACTGTGCCTAAGTCAAATAAGATTTTATTGTGTAATAAATCACTGTCATTTATTATTCATTATTTATGACTCATCATTATTTTGTTTGTCAGATGAGTTTGAGGTGACAAAAAAAAATGATCTAAAATCAAAATTCAAAGCGATCTCACGGGATCGTTTAACTCTCTTCGTATTTGGAGGTCCGCTGGTACAGCCCTGTCAGCTGTCGCGCTACGTACGTACAGCGTTCGTACAGTACACATGCGTTCATTTACATGTACAGCATTGAGCTTGCAGTGTACATATGTAGCTTGGCATTTGCAGCGCTGTGCAGTGGAGTGGTATAATGGATGAAGCTGCTGAGTTTTCAACGCGGAAAGTAGGGGGAAAGTTACGGGCACGGGTAAATCAGAATTGCACCTCTACACGCATTTCAAGCCACGGTATGGTAAACTGGAATCAATCACTGCTCAAATATCGTTCATATTCACTTCCCCAAGGTTTAACAAGGGTGTAAAGTAAACCTGTGCCAATACTAATGCACTGCCCATGCAAAGTTAGCCACGGCCCTGCTGGGCGACCCGTGCTGCGGCACACCGCTCCAGCTCTCGGCTCCAGAGTAGACAACATACATGTACATTATACATACATGTATGTACCTGTGGTGAAACTGTAAGTCGATTTTTTTTCGACTTACGCACAAGTCGAAAATCGCCTAAGTCGATGTGTTTTGCTCAGTCCCGAGAAGATCGACTTATGCGAGTTTAACTGTATTTCCACTTTCTTCACATAATAAAAGAGCACTTGACTTGCCTCTTTGTAAAGGCAATGGGAATAATATTACCCATAACATATGTCAGTAACGAGTCAAGGGAATGTGTACTTTTTTCAAAAGATGAAATTTTGTGAAATTCTCATTATAATGATATTCCTTATATTCTTGTACGCATGTGACATCATACATTGCAGTAGTCTTCTCATCCAGCAGTGACTGCACAAAAACTTCAAAAATTCATAACTTTTGAACGGATTGTCCGATTTTCCTCAAACTTTCAATGATGTGTTCTACTAATATTGCTACATTCTTTCAATCCTTATGTTAATGAAGGTGAACTTGTCCTTTAACTAGTTGAGGACGGACTGATTTTGTTATAACACGCATTCTCGTGAGTATTCTCGTGACTCGTCTTCAACGAGTTCAGTCAGACAGGTTGGGAGGTCTGCGGCTTGTATTCATATTCCCCGAGTTTGATATTAGGGAGCTTTAGATTTTGACGCGTGGACATTTGAGACGACGAGTGCGCTGGACGTTCTTCTCTCCCCTGCGTCGCGTTGAAAAGTAGCTTTCGATTACGCTGGGACACAACGTATAAAAATCGCGCCCCCATATGATCGGTGCATGAAGTAGCTCTCTACGTTGCAAACTGTGCGGACGTAAAAACAGCCCAGTACGTGTAGTGAAAACCTCAGGCGACGCAAGCTAAAAATAGATCGACTTGATGCGCGCTTCTGCGCACGCTCAGAACATGTTTTTTCCCTCTGAACGTCCGCGCGTCTAAAATCTAAAGCTCCCTATTTCATGACTTGAAACCTAAGAGACGATGGAATTTTGTGATTTGAGAATCGCAGTGACAGATTGAGAAATGTAATATTAAATCTTTTTGTGAGAAAACTAAGTTACATCTTACCATGTGCAGATTGTATGGTGCATTTGTTGTGTTAAAAATAAATGAAATTTGATGGTTCATTTTGTGAATGTCAGTCAACCCGTCAGATCATTAAGATAAAAACACTGTTTATTTCTCCAATTGGGTTGTGTTACTGACACTAGTTTGCCTGGATTGTTTTCATAGGCAAAAGAGTTCACTTACTTTAAAGGACAACTTCACCTTCATAGACATGTGGATTGACTTGATGCAGCGATATTTGTACAACACATCAGTGAAAGTTTGGGGAAAATTGGACAATCTGTTCAATCCACATGTATACGAAGGTGGACTTGTCCTCTATAGGGCCCCAATTTTTCTCTCTCTCTTCTTTCTTTCTTTAAAACAACAACAACATTGTCCTCTAAAACTGTAATTTAGTAATCTAAATGGATTAAAGAAAGTTGCAAATATGCAAAAGAAAACAACAACAAAGATGTCATTTCATTCAAAAAAAATGTTTGTTGAAAGTCTGACAAAGAATGCATATTATATTTCAGATATTAAAAGTGCCCTTTATTTCATCATGTTATATACATGATGTGACTATTGCTCCGATCTTATTTTCTCCAGGGACTTACGGATAGGATTGTGGTTTTGATACGCTGTAGGGTTTTAGGTGTATTGTAGTTTGATGTGAGGATTAGGATTAGGGTAAGGGTTACATTTATGTGTGGAAGTGAGATGTGGCCTAGCATGCAGATATTTCATGGGAACAATTGTTGCAGGAGCAAATGTCATTGAATCTTTTATTCTATTTTGTGAGTTTCCGCAAGAACTCACAGTGAGAGCCCGCTCAACACGCTCGCAGTCATGTCGCTTCTTTGTACCTCAGCGAGGAACAAAGTTCCCTCAATGCAGTCTCCCCTCAAAAAGGTTCCCCCTATGCAGTCTCCCAACAAAACTCCCAAGATACCAATGTCTGTCATTTGTGATTTTGAGTGTGTATGTCTCCCTCTCTTGGTATCACAGAGCCCAACTACCAGTGCTCGCATTGCTCCAAAGTCTTTGCCTCGGAGAGGCTCCTCAGGGATCATATGAGGCATCACGGTGAGTGTTATATGTGCACTATTTGTTTTATAACAATATTTACCTCCAAGGTTGTGTTTTTCACTGCGCTGGTTTGTCTGTCTGTCTGTTTGTAGAATAGCTTAAAAAGTTGTGAATGGATTTGAATGAAATTCGCAGGAAAGGAATAGATGATTACATTTTAGTAGTGATCCCCATGACCATCTGGATCCAAGATGCCTTCATAAAAAAAAATTTTTAAAAATGTACAGGTGTATATATATATATATATATATATATATTCTGCAGTTGTTAATGATAATACTAATGTTAAATATTGAATAATAATAATTATAATAACAATAGACCAATGATAATAATTAATGATTAACCTGTCTAACAACAATCATATTCATACATACAGATGGGCATTGGTAAACATTTGTGACCGGCGACAACGGTTTCAGGCAAAAGTCGGGCATTTGAAAATTCATTTTTTCATGGAATCACATTGCCCATTTCCTAAGCTTTGCATTGATATAAAACACTTGCATTCTTTGGCACCATAAGTGAGCATGGAAAGCGAAATAAAATGCACTTTTTAAGTTGTTAGCCTGACAAAATTGCGAGAAAACGGGCTTTGAAGATTCACCTCTTTCTCAAAGCAATGTCCGAGCGGCGATGCGAGGTGAGAATCACCCATCCGTACGATGGTGCCAATCGATGTTAAGCTCCGCCTCTAGCAACCACATCGCCTTCTGATTGGCTCACTGAGAGAGTCAAATTTCCCGGTCACCCTTCCTAGGAGCTCAGCGTATGGAGCCGAAAAACAATGCGGTTCGCTCGGGTTTGTTTTACCATTACGTCTTTCAATGTATGGCGGATACGATAATTGCACGTATGGTGTACATGTGTATGGGCGCACGCATTACGCAATGGCATCCACACGCCATGACCATGTGCATGTAACAGGAGCGGGTGGCGAATCCACACATTTACAAATCGCGTTTTCATTGTTGTTGATTTGACTTTATCATTGGCGACCCTTTTGTAGGCAGAAAAATGCCAGCGCTGGCAAAGGTCACGCTTCCCGTGTGTTTTGCTTTTACAAGCCGTGCATATGTTGCCTTGTTCGGTGGTGTTAATTATACACTCGTGACTCGTTAGTTTCGTGCGATCTTGATGTGTAGTATTTGAATATAACTGGTTTCATGTGACCTCTCCTTTCCTCTCATCTACCTTCCCTTGAGTCAGTCTGCTGTAATAATTTTTACTACATGTACAAGTAGACTATCGTTTTTTCTTTTCACACGATTATGTCGTGCTAAATGATATTTGTTTCACTTCCGTTGTCAAACATTGCGGTAGAATAGTTTGGATAGAAAGCCAAACGAAGAGCACGCACTACAGAGCGAGAACAATGGAGCATGTAATCATGCATGCGTGGACAAAGCATTCCCCATAAGCTGCAACTGGTGTCTCCGAAAGCCGAATTATGTAAATGTGTGTGACGCACCAGCCAATCGCATGCGAGACCTTGCGCTGTAGCAACGCTGGGGATATTGGCGCGGCGTTCGAAAGAAGCTCGAAACTGACGAGTGCGATCCAACATAGGGTGCTTAAAATTCCATTTTCGATAGGAAAAACGTAGTCTTATGCTATGAAATTTAGTGTAGATGTAGAAAATATATCAAAGATTCGATTTCTGCAAAAAACCCGAATCGACAAAAATAATGGTAAAGATCTTTGTACCCCACCTAGGAGGAAATTTGCTCTTGCGACTTTTGCCTGAAACCGTTGCCGCGGGTCACATTTGTACTTCAAAATCAAAACCCAACATCTTCTTCATCAAATTAAACTCAAGACAAGATTGAATTACTTGGAATTTGCCAATTTAAACTTGGACTTTGTCTAACTGTTACATGTAATGTCAAAATTTAAAGATCTGAATTTGAAAAGTGAAACATACATTATCATAAAGTTTTCTTTAGACCTGATGTTAGAAAGTCTATTTAGTAACTGGTTAGAACTATTGGAAGTGTTAGTGTTATACTAGTGTTAAGGTGGTTTGAAAGAGAAAAAAAAATACTTTACAAGTACTGAACAACCGGCTGACAACGAAAACTTATTTTGGAAGCGATCATTGTGGAAATCAATTAAATTCTATGGGCAAAAACGGCAGAGTAGTGAAGTAATTAGTAATTAGCACAACACGTAGTAGCAGGCCCTTCACTTGTAACGGTTACACGTATATCGTATAGAGTCTATGCTTGAAAAACGTAAGGTGGCCTTAAATACAAACCTACGTCATCACCTCCGAAACCGTGATTCTGCGTTCCGAAAGGTGCCCGAGAGATCTCCCGACACTGGCTTGCTTATCCTTGTTGCGACAAAATGCGACAGGTTTTTACTGTAAATGCAAGTGGTTTCTAGTTTAAAAACATCCACAAAAATCAAATAAAGACCGGTTTTTTTTTTTCAAACCCTTGAGATTTTGCCATAAAAAACAGAGTCCAAAGTCACAAAATTGATGCCTCTTTATCCAAACTTCACCAAAATACAGGATTTTTATGGGGAAAACGAACTGCTCGTCGAGTTCTGACTGGTCATTTCGCATGTGCAACATGTGGAGATGTACCGACTTAAATATCTCTACACACCTACGTCATATAACCAGGCAAGAGAGAAAAAAACAACCCGGAAGCAGAAATAATTTGGGGTCACTTTATTCAAGATGGCTACTTGCATGATGTACTTCGTGTAATGTGGAGCTCCACGATAATGTCATCGAATGCAAGTTTCCTGATAATTTTGGTGATCCAAATTAAACTTTTTGTTTTTAGTAATTTATAGTGCATTTTATTGATATTTCTTAAAAGAATTAAAGCTGTATATATAGCCACAGTGCTTTGATGAAAATTGACCTTTTAACACGTCGGCAGAATAGGAAATGTGTTAAATGTGACCCCGCTGACATCGCTACTCGGTGTTGTGTCAGTGATCTTGCCCATTGTAGTAATGGCAGTTAATGCTCCTTGTGTTCACAAAAATTTTGTATGTCGCCCTCTATAGGTAGTGAGCAGGTAATGTCTGGTTACAGTGCTCCTTATTGAGTCATACATCATTTTTAAGCCTACAGTCTGCTCTTGCATAATCTGCACTGAACTAAAAATTCATGTCTGGCGACTTTTTGTTGGTTTTGTGATGCAGGGTCGCATATGGACTCTTCTCCGTGCTTGTGAATGCAAGGCACTAAATTCAGAAATGGAAAGACTACTTTGTCTATATCAGTCTGTAATGCCTTTGGCTTTTTTACTGGAAAGCACCATTTTATCTATACATGTCATTCCTTAATTTGTTTATCTTCTTCAACACAGTCAATCACTACAAGTGCCCATTCTGCGACATGACGTGTCCGGCGCCCTCTGTGTTGAAGAAGCACATCCAGTGGAGGCACTCAGCTGACCGGCCTTTTTCTTGTGAGCTCTGCCCACACAGGTAAGAGTCTAAGCCGTACCCACCTATTTCTGATTGGCATAGCCCAAGAGTAACAGTGTAATGCATGTTGAAAGTTGGTCTGTTCCATTGAAAATTGGATGTGTTTGTCATGACACCTTCAGGTATACACCCTCCTCCTCCCCCCAAAAAAATAATAATAATAAAATAATAATAATTATAAATAAAAAGATTTTAGAAGAAATGTATATACAAACCCCCCCCCCCCAAAAAAAAAAAAAAAAAAAAAAAAACGTCAGTCTCTGCCTTTACCTCAAGTTTGATAGGTATATTGGGAGAAGCAATGCGTAAAGTTTTGGTTTTAATATAAACTATTTCATTGATATACAAATATTCCCATCATGGTTTCAGTTGCTATTGAAAAATTGATATAGAGGTTGATACATAAATGTATACCTCTTCAAAAACAAACAAAAAAAAGAAGATAATGATAGATAAGGTAGTGCTGATTGATGCAGTATAATGCATGATCCATAACTATTTATGTGCCATGGTGTAAACCCCCTTTGTGCCACATTATTCTGAGATAGCAACATAGTCATGCTTTGGGAAAATGTTCTGTTTTTAAAATCTGTGTAACTTTTCTAGATTTCACTTACCCTGGACATATAATGAGCAAAGTTGACAAACTGCCCTACATTGACGTAAATAAATAAGCACTGAATTGATCAGTGTTTAGTCGTAGCCATGATAAAAAATCATGGGCGTACATACTCAAGCAGGATTCGAACGACTACGACCTCGTGATTCGTAGGTTTGAATCCTGCTTGAGTATGTACGCCCATGATTTTTTATCATGACTACTACTAAACACTGATCAATTCAGTGCTTATTTATTTACGTCAATGTAGGGCAGTTTGTCAATCAGTTGTAATGAAAACATCTCAACGGAAGAATTTCATGAATTTGAATGAGCAAAGTTGTAGAAATGTCAAGCTTTGCTTTTATGTAAATTGGATGATAAATCTTATGATTGTTTTTCTTTCAAATTACCTGTAGCTACAACATTATTGTTTAAGAGGGATGACTTGCACACAAAACAGTGACAAAAGCTTACAATGTACTGGCAATTCCAGTCAGGAACATCTCTTGATGGTCAATCACCACATAAATGCAAGCTACATGTGGCAGGAATATGCGAAGTTGGCACGCCGTTGACTGAGTTGGGTGTGCGAACGTGGCACATAAAGAGTTAAATAATGCCACCGAGTGCCTTACTTGCTGTGTTCAACTTCTTTTCAGAGCAAAGACGCGGACCGACATGCGGCGCCATTTAGAGAGCCACAACGCAGAGGACGCCTACCAGTGTGATGTCGAAGACTGCCAGTTCGTCACAAAGTCGCTGAGTGCCTTGAGGGCGCACTTCAGACTTCGCCACGCGGTGAGGAGTCACCACACCACTGTAAAAGTGGAAATTTTCATGCATTTCGCGCAACTAGAAACTGGTGCAAAAATAAGTACCCGAGTATTTTTGCTTGCCATACGTTTCAGGAGTTGATGTCTTGATTCCGCGGAATTGAAACCATGCAAAATTCTTCTTACATGGCCGAGCGTGAAAAATTAGTCCCATGAAAATATCCACTTTTAAAATACTCCTTTTCTTCTTCTTCTTTTTTTTTTTTTTGGGGGGGGGGGAACCCCTCAAAATTATTATGCAAGATTTACATAGCCTGTAATACAGAAGTTTTAGGTGAGTAAGTAAATCGAATTACAGATATGTAAAAAAATAATAATAATTTTAGAAAACCAAATGTCCAAGCCCCCTTATCTTAATACCATTGTGTACACTTTGCGTACAATTAAAATGCGGCTGAAGAGGTCAGAAGTAGTCAGATAGTGGTAATAAGAGATCATGAAATTTCATCTGTTTTGGCAGAATGTAAATGTCTGTGAAGTTGTATTGTCAGATACATGTGTAACTCTTCCATTAGAGAGTCACAGGTCAGCCAGTGCAGTCTTTGTGTATGTTTTGAATTTGCCTGTACAAATGTGACCATACATCACAAAACCAACAAAAAGTCACATGCACTGATTTTGTGTTAGGACTGAAAATAGATGAAATTGGTCAACACAGTCAATTTTGAGTTGTTCATATTTTCTGAAAGAGCAAGTCTTCTACATTATGCTAAAGTTTGGGATCATAAAATGAAAAGGAAATTGTGCTTTTAGCAGTTTTTCTGGAACACTTTTTAGTAGAATAGTGTGATAAGGTGTATCTCATAGAGTCATCTGTTAATTTCTTAAAAACCCTTTCCATACTCCTCACTTCCAACTCCAATAACTTTAGAAAGAATGATGTTGGCATTGGTCATTCACAGAATATGTTGATAAAGCATGCTCAATTTCAGCTTAATCTGATAATCCTTTCTTTTTTTTTTTTGCTCTAGTGGTCAACAGCCTGTTTTTTGTTTCATTTATCGTAATCGTACAGCTAGCACGGCTTGGTAAAGCTAAAGCGCTTGAATAGACACTATACTTCTCTGTCCCTTTTCTCAGTTCACATTTTCCAGAGTGTGTGCTTTCTTTCCAGTATTAGGATACGTTACGAGAGTCCATTTGAATTGAGTTATACTTCATTTTAAAACTTAAAATCCACTCTTTCAGAATCTGCTCTTAACTAAAAATCCATGTCTGGCGACTTTGTGTTGGTTTTGTGATGCAGGGTCACATATGATGTTTCGTTTGAATCGACCCTGTTTGCTAGCCTGTCATTTTTAACCCATTGAGGACGAGTCCCGAGTATACTCAAGCAGGTGTCTATGGGAAATGCGTGTTGTGGCAAAATCATTCCGTCCTCAATGATTTAAAATTGTCATGATATCTCAATGTGAGATTGTCTTTGAAAATAAGTGAGTCAACGTTCAATGATACCTAGCCGCTTCCCGATGAGTATATTGAAAGTTCCTTGAATTGTGTTTGACATTTATATACTCATCTACTCTCAAATTGGTAGAATGGTAAAGTGTGCTCGCTCCTCTTCTGGTGCAAAAGAAATGCGAACATGGTCATAATACAAATGTGACCATGCATCACAAAACCAACAAAAAGTCGCACCCCTTGGATTTTACATGAGGACTCAAGAAAGGTGAAACGGGTAAACCCAGTCAATTTACATATTTTATGAAAGAGCTATTCATCTACATTATTCTTGAGTTTAGGATCATAAAAATGAATGGGAAAGTGGATTTTCAGCAGTTTTTCTACAACCCCCTTTTTTGGTAGAGTAGTGTGATCAGGTGTGTCTTAGAGGCCCCTTTTCATTTCTTGAAAATCCTTTGCACACTCTTTACTTTCAATTCTAATAACTTTTGAAAGGATAGCACTACTTCTTTGAAAGCTTACATTGATCATAGGCAGAATGTATTAAATAGAGCATGCTCAATTTCAGCTCAATCTGATAATCCCTTCATTGTTAATGCTACCGTGGTTTACATCCTGTCTTTTGTCTCTTTCATCACACAGATTGCACAGCTGGGGCTTGAATAGACCTTGTACTTCAGAGCCTCTTTTCTCAGTTCACACATTTCCAGAGTGTGTATTTTCTTTCCAGTATTTAGATAGGATAGGAGAGTCCATTTGAAACGAGTTATACATCAATTTAAAGCTTAGAGTCTGCTTTTCCAAAAAGTTGTTCTTAATTGAAAATCCATGTCTGGCAACTTCTTGTTGGTTTTGTGGTGCAGGGTCACTAATGATCAATTTTCTGTTCATCAAAATGTCCTTGTTTTACTGTAGTGACTACTTCTTTTTCTAGTATTTGAAGAAAAAAAGAAAACTTAACTGTCATAGACAGAACAGGAAAACAGATTTCTTTTTATAGCTATATTTTGCAAACAATCTCAATTTGACACGCACTCCTTTACTCAAAGTTTGCAGCGTGCTTGTAGTGTGATCTTTGACCTCTGACCTCTGACCCATCACAGGAGATGGAGGTGCAGCGCTACATGTGCCACGTCTGTGACAAGAAGTTTGCGCGAGGGAACAACCTGACCAAGCACCTCAAGGACAAGCACCGCTTCAAGTGGCCCTCGGGTCATGTGCGATTCAGGTCTGTTTACAAGCACAGCAGTACCTGCACTCAGCTGGCCAAGGGATCCAACACAGAAACACACTTGTGGGACTGAAGCCATTAACTTGAGATAGAATTGTTCTTTGCTGCTCTACTGTTGAGATTTTGGAGCCACTATGTCCAATCTGTGTTTTTAATGTTATCATTATATCTTCTTTTAGTGTGTTTCTGCACCCTCCCACCTCCCCCCCCCCCAAAAAAAAGTACAACAACCAAGCAAAGATAACCAAACAAGAATCTGCTCACAACCTATAATTTTTAATGCGAGTACATCTTATTTTTTTTAATGAATAATGAATAGTTTGTACAGTGATGGATATGAAGATTATGAAAAACAAATTATTAAAAGTCGTTGATTTATGGACCACTGAGGCATGTATTAACAATGATTATTTTCTGTCATTGTTTATGTTTTTATCTGATGGCGGAAACCTGGACAAATCGTCAATGTCCTATGGTGTGCCTGTGTTCAAAGTTGAGGGATGACTTGATCCAATCAAGTCTTTTACAAAGAATTCATGGAAATCAAAGTTTGCTAGGGAAGATAGTGAAAAGTCACCAAATGTCACTGTGGAAAAATGATTCTATGTGTGTAAATCTTGTTGATTTTGAATTCACCCCTCCTGCCTGACTGCTTCCATCAGATACAAGGAACATGAGGATGGCTACCTTCGGCTCCAGACGGTGCGCTATGAGAGCATCGAGCTCACCCAGCAGATACTGCAGGAGAACCCCAACTCTCCCCAGCAGCTCCCCACAGTGCCAGAGGAGGATAGGGGTGGTGCAACACAGCAACAGCAGCAGCAACAGCAGCAACAACAACAGCAGCAACAACAGCAGCAGCAGCAGCAGCAGCAGCAAGCAAAGGGGGCAGAGTCATCCACTGAGATTGACAAGCAGGGGCTCGATCAACCTTCAAAGGTAATACTTGTGTGGGACATGTAGTATACTAAGTGTTTTTTAACCCGTTGAGGACAGGCTGATTTTGCTACAATGCGCATTTCCCGTAGATCCCTTGCCGAGTATACTCGGGGACTCCTCCTCAACGGGTTATTTAAAGGACCTGGTAAGGTGGGGATGCGTGGGTGACCACACTGCATCGATCTTCATCCATTGCCCACCAGGGTTTGTTAAAAAACCACAAGTCGTGAATTGGAGTGTATGCTCATCAGTATCAGTCTAATCCTGTCGAGATTCTTTGGCCGTGTGTGTACTTACATAGAGATTAGTGATGAGGCTGTACACAGTTCATTACAGGGATTCATGAATGTATCCAAGCCGGGCCAGCCTTGCCACTCTATGGTATCCTTCTATCATTACAGGGTGTAGTAATATCTTACCTCATTATAGTGAAGTTATCATTGAATCATGATTAATGGGTATTATTGTTTGATATTGTTGTGGATAATGCTACGGTGGTAATTGTTTTCATTTCACTTTTGATGCAATTATTGCAGATGCTATTGCCAAAATGTTTGTTCCCATAAAAATCATCAGTTTATCAAGATTTGATTTTGGAAGTGAAGATTTTTATGTTATTGTGCCACGCCTTTCATTATTCCAGTTGACTGCTGAAGATTCTACCACCCCATCAGTGCCAAACTCGGACAATGTGCCATACGAACTTCAGTATCTACAGGACGAACAGGGGCGCATCTATGTCGTCAACTGCACCGGTAACGTCCGACACAAGAGACTCGAGCGTGGCGTCGAAGGACAGGATGGCGTGCTGCCAATGGAAGAGGTATACGAGATTGTGTACATGAACAAAGAGAGAAGCTCGCAAGCCATCCCACCAAGCCATGTGGACAGTGCGGTAGCTGGGGGCACGACAGTTGACGATAATGCTGTCGCGAACAGTCCGGGTTACCAAACCGGAACAGTTGTTTTAGAAAGTGGCGGTCAGCCCATCTCCCACAGACATGCCCAAGAAGAGGCCCACGACACATCTCCAGAAATGGCGCCAGTCCGCGCATTCCCGATCGAGCAGATGCAGAGCATTGACGAAGTGTCGGACCGTGAAAGCGGCGGGGAGCCAACCCCAAAGAAGGCGCGCTTCGAGTCTGAGAATGTTCTCCCGACGATCAGTGAGGACGAGCGACTAAGGAATCTCTTTCCTAGTCTGGAGGATGACCGAATGGCGATGGCAGTAGAGGCCATGACAAACTTGTCGAGAGGCTTCACAGCTCTCTGAAAGTCTGCCAACAGAGGGCTCTCTATCCCCAGTGTTTCTTGCCATCCTTCCAACAACATATATCTTGTGCAGCACGAGTTGTTCCAGGGAAAATCGGTCGCAAATTCCAGTTGGGTTGTCATGCACAGTCAAATATTGCTCTTCTGCAACCAAACATATCTTCCAAAAAAGGCAGAAGCCTCTTTTCACAATGTGCGTCTTGTAATATTCCCATGACATTGATGAAGTTGGAAAGCAATGCAATCTCTCCTCTGTGAAGAAATCAGTGCATGCGGCATTTTTATATTGATGTCTGTATTAAAGGGGAACATTGTATTCAGGGGGATACAATGTAATCTTGATACAATGTAATCTGTGGCATATTGATAAGCAGGTACTGTATACGCTATATATTTAGCGAGCCCAAGTCTTTCACGAATTAGGACTTTATGAGTAAAGTTCTTTGTTTGATTATGTGAGTGAAATTCACAATTGAGGAGTACTGTTATATCACCCCCTTGTTCATGTACTGTACACTATAAAATACAAGTACAAGTGCGCATCTCATTCATCCCGAGATCAGAATTAATCTCTTTGCGTGTTGTTGTCCCCGCCGAACGAGTTCGAGCAGGGGACTATGAAACGGGCTCCGTACGTGTGTGTGTCCGTCCGTGCGTCCGTCCGTGCGTCCGTCCGTGCGTCCGTCCGTGCGTCCGTCCGTGTGTGCGTCCGTGTGTGATCAAAATGTTCAAAATGCTACTCCTTCGCCATTTCTAACCCGATTTTGATTCTGTTTGCTTTATATGATAGCACTACATGGGAGCTTTGAAACTTGTACACAGAATTTCAATTGTGACCTTTAACCTTGACCTTTGACCTATATTGTACATTTTGCTTCAAAATGCTACTCCTTCGCCATTTCTTACCCGATTTTGATTCCGTTTGCTTTATATGATGGCACTAGGTGAGGGCTTCAAAATTTCTACACAGAATTTCGACCTGTGACTTCTTTGACCTTTGACCTTGATTTTTGACCTATATTGTACATTTTGCTTCAAAATGCTACTCCTTCGCCATTTGTAACCCGATTTCAATTCCGTTTGCTTTAAGTGATGGCACTAGGTGAGGGCTTCAAAACTTCTACACAGAACTTTGAC
The DNA here is from genome assembly GCF_964275005.1 of Diadema setosum. Lineage (NCBI taxonomy): Eukaryota > Metazoa > Echinodermata > Echinoidea > Diadematoida > Diadematidae > Diadema > Diadema setosum. The sequence goes on from NC_092690.1 coordinate 5,537,963, forward strand.
CTTTGACTTCTTTGACCTTTGACCTTGATTTTTGACCTATATTGTACATTGCCTACAAAATGCTACTCCTTCGCCATTTCTAACCCGATTTTGATTCCGTTTGCTTTATATGATGGCACTAGGTGAGGGCTTCAAAACTTCTACACAGAATTTTGACCTTTGACTTCTTTGACCTTTGACCTTGATTTTTGACCTATATTGTACATTTTGCTACAAAATGCTACTCCTTTGCCATTTGTAACCCGATTTCAATTCCGTTTGCTTTAAGTGATGGCACTAGGTGAGGGCTTCAAAACTTCTACACAGAATTTTGACCTTTGACTTCTTTGACCTTTGACCTTGATTTTTTTTACCTATATTGTACATTGGCTACAAAATGCTACTCCTTCGCCATTTCTAACCCAATTTCGATTCCGTTTGCTTTATGTGATGGCACTAGGTGAGGGCTTCAAAACTTCTACATAGAATTTTGACCTTTGACTTCTTTGACCTTTGACCTTCATCTTTTTACCTATATTGTACATTTTGCTACTAAATGCTACTTCCGGCGGGGACATATATTACGCACCGCGTAATTTCTACTTTTCCTTGTTAAATTTGCAAATAGCGTTGTAAACAAGTACTGTATACGCCGAATATTTCGCGAGGTTTTTATTTTCACGAATTTTGCGAGTCGGATGCTATTCGCGAAATTAAAATATTGACTCTCATCCCGATGTGAATGTGACGTACGCTTGTGCATTTCTCCGTTCAGTACAGGACTCCAAAATCACGAATTTAACCACTTGCGAAATCGTCAGGAATTCCCAATATGCGAAAATTTAGACTCGCGAAATATATGGCGTATATAGTAGTTTTTGAAAGGAAAAACCCTGCAAAATATACGGCAAATACAGTATAGTGATAAACATAATGATGGGGTTTATCATGATGGTAATGATGATAATAATGATTGTGACACAATAAAACCAATCGCAACGTTTAAGAACAAAACAAGACAAAACAATGGTGAGTGCAGTGAGGGCAGACCAAAATAGACTTTTGGAAAACAGCCTTTGCAGGAACCACCTGTTTCATTCGTTGATGTGTGTTCATGTTCAGTACCAGTGCCGTTCTAAGTGGATAGTCGGGTCTAATTGAATGCATTGTTGGTCCCCCAAATATTTGTTTATGTAACGTTCAAAAATATGGTGCTTGATTGGTAGGATTGATAATTCCGCATCGAGTGTCTGAAGGTTTGCTTGGATCCCAGGTGTTGTTTTGAGAAGTGTGATGAGTGCCAATCCTTACGTTGTGCCAAAATGATGGAGAAGATCATGTGGTACTAATATAGCAAATAATATAGGGGGCTGGGGGTCCGAGGCCCCCGCCCCTCGAAATTCCGTGAGATGTTTCACCATCGCAAAAAGCTATTGCCGTGATGTTTCATGACTGTTTCCTTTCGAGTCTCCTGCATCTTTTGACACCAAATTTGAGATAACGTGGAGCGCGGTTCCAAAGTTACGCATAAATATGTTCATGTATGTCAGACCAAGGAGGTTTTATACATGGAGTTCCAACTGGCTGTAATTTATTCAAACAGTTGTCAGATTTCTGTTGATGTACAAAAAATTCCACAGGTGCACTTGTGCCTTTGATGATCGATGTTCCAATCCGCCGTCTTGCTCGGCAATCTGAAGATTCATTTTGAACGTTATGATAATGTTGGCCATATTTTGCTTATCTATTTATTAAATGAAATGAAATTTCACTTAGTAATAAAGCATGTAAAACAAAAGTCAATTCCGTTCAGAAATTTGCTCAAAAGTGTAAATCAGAGCTGTATTATGTGAAAATGTTTAAAACTGTACCATCCTGGAAAGCTGGTTTTATCACTTTTCGACTTAATTTGCCCAAATGAAACTAACATGTAATAATCTTCAAGTATAATTCTTTATTGATAGATATATCAGATTAGTGCCCGCATATGCCCAGTCGAGTAATTTTCATTTTCATTTCAGCATTTTTTCCTCAATTTCTGTTCGCGCATCCTAATGTCTGTACCACCTAGCTTTTATAAGAAGGGATAGCGAAAAGTGGCTGGTGATTATGCAATGAGACACGAGTCAATTGTCTTCATATCGGCACGGAAGATCCTGTTTGGCACATGCTTCAAATATTTTTGAGCGGCGGCTTCGAACATAGATCAAAGGGAATAACTCTGTTGTTACTCCATCTCTGCAACCTCCTTGGTCAGACCAAAAATTGCTCAAAAACGTGAATTCATGAACAGTTTCAGTGCAAACCGTGCTTACAGGCAAATTTCATAAAGGCTTGATTATTTTGGGGTTTTATTAATCAAAATCAATAACATATGTGACCGGCGACAACGGTTTGAGGCAAAAGTCGGGAATTTTGAAAATTCATTTTTTCACTGAATCACATTGCCCATTTCCTAAGCTTTGCATTGATATAAAACACTTGTATTCTTAGGCACCATAAGTGGGCATAGCAAGAGAAATAAAATGCACTTTTTAAGTTGTTAGCCTGACAAAATTGCGAGAAAACAGGCTTTGAAGATTCACCTCTTTCTCAAAGACTATGTCCGAGCGTCGATGCGAGGGGAGAATCACCCATCCGTACGATGGTGCCAATCGATGTTAAGCTCCGCCTCTAGCAACCACATCGCCTTCTGATTGGCTCACTGAGAGAGTCAAATTTCCCGGGCACTTTCCTCGGAGCTCAGCGCATGGAGCCGAAAAACAATGCGTTTCGCTCGGGTTTGTTTACAGTGCGTCTTTCAAGATGTCGAATACGATAATTGCACGTATGGCGTACATGTGTGTGGTGCACGCATTACGCAATGGCATCCACACGCCATGACCGTGTGCATGTAACAGGAGCGGTGGCGAATCCACGCATTTACAAATCGCGTTTTCATTGTGGTTGATTTGTCTATCATTGGCAACCCTTTTGAAGGCAGAAAATTGCTTGTGCTGGCAAGGGTCACGCTTCCTGTTTGTGTTGTTTTTACAAGACACGCATATGTTGCTTTGTTCGGTGGTGCTAATTAAATCAAAACAAACAAACAAACAAACAAACTCGACTCGTTAGTTTGGTGCGATCTTGACGTGTAGTATTTGAATATAATTAGTCACATGTGACCGCTCCTTTCCTCTCATCTACTCCAGTACCTTCATGCTGTCATAATTTCTACTACTTGTACAAGTAGACAAGTTTGAGAATATCTAGTTTTCTTTTCACACGGTTATGTCATGCTACATGATTTTTGTTTCACTTCCGTTGTAGAACATTGCGGTAGAATAGTTTGGATAGAAAGCCAAACGAAGAGCACGCACTACAGAGCGAGCGTATATAAACCACTATAGCAAGAACAATGGAGCATGTAATCGTGCACGCGAGGACAAAGCATTCCCCAAATGCTGCAACTGGTGTCTCAAAAGCCGAATTATGTAAATGTATGCGACGCACCAGCCAATCGCATGCGAGACCCCGCGCCGTAGCAACGCTGGGGATATTGGCGCGGAGTTCGAAAGAAGCTCGAAACTGACGAGTGCGATCCAACATAGGGTGTTTAAAATTCTATTTTCGATAGGAAAAACTTAGTCTTATGCTATGAAATTTAGTGTAGATGTAGAAAACATATCAAAGATTTGATTTCTGCAAAAAACAAAAATCGACAAAAATAATTGTCAAAATCTTTGTACCCCGCCTAGGAGGGAATTTCCTCTTGCGACTTTTGCCTGAAACCGTTGTCGCGGGTCACATATTTTTATGTTTGGAAGGATGTCACGGACAAATTTCATCGAAAAAAACAATGAAGAACATTAAGGCAAAAAGCAAAGAAATACATAAGAAATTAAAAAAAACAATAAAATAAATCTGATGGCACATTTTTTTCTCTTTCATTTGCTAAGGACACTAAAAAGAATATTTACACAAAAAATGTGAACGTTTTGAGCGTTATTTAGTGATTTATACCGAATAGTCTGATTTCATGTATCATTATGCATAAATTAGCATAATGTAACATAAATGATAACGTTTTTGATAAATCAACTTCACAATATTGTAGATTACATAACAGACAATGTGTGTGCCAATTTTTGTCATGATCGCGTGGTTGACGGCCGAGATCCCCCCCCCCCCCCCCCCCCAGCTCTATCATCTACATTGTACCTAGATAGCCCGGCCTAGCTATTATGATCGCTTTGTTTTACTTTGTTTTTCGATGTTTCAGTCATTCCAAATCCGATTTTCATCAAATAAACTTTGAATTCCTCTTAGAATGGTATGCTCTGTACTATATCATAAGTATTTTCTTGGTATCTCACAAAAAGTTAAAAGCCTCATCTCCACCAATACTGTACCATCCCTGGGTTAAAGAGTTTGTATAGTCTTGGTTGAGACGTAATTTCAGGTTTCTAACATTTTTTTTTTGTGAGATAATAAGAAACCTCTTCTGAAATATGAAAGAGCATGTAATTCTATGAGGAATTCAATGTTTATTTGATGAAAATTGTTTTTCAAATGGCTGAGATATCCGAAAAGAGCAATTCTAATCAAGTGTGGGACCCACATTTTATTATGATCGCTTTGTTTTACTTTGTTTTTGGATGTTTCAGTCATTCCAAACCTGATTTTCATCCAATAAACTTTGAATTCCTCCTAGAATGGTATGCTCTGTACTATATCATAAGTATTTTCGTGGTATCTCGCAAAAAGTTGAAAGCCCAATTCTCATCTCACCAATACTGTACCATTCCTGTAACTTACGGTTAATAAGGTGACACATTTTCTCCTTATATTTCCTATGTCTTGTACCCTGATATGATGAGAAACCTGATATAGCAAGGTAATTATCATGGTCTTTAGTTTTCATTATAACAAGGTTCCTCTGTATTCATTCCATTCAGGTTTCACTCAAACTGATTGCTCTAAAATTTGTGACCTATAAACACGTTACTCAGATCAAGTCACAAAATGTAAGTTTGGAAAGCTACTGAAGATGGTGCTTTGAAAGATAGCAAACATGATGTTTATTTTTTTTTTTTTAAAGTGAAAGTTTGGGTTGTATCTGATAATTAGTACCTGTGCTAATTGCAAGGTCTTTGGATTATTTGATGCTGAATATTGCCAGGATTTTTAATGACATACCGTATTTAGCAATGGTGCTTGAACTGCCCCATAGTGCTTACAGTATATGCCTAATCACTGTACTGCCTGTAAACATTTTAGGTTGATTTTCTGTAATGTGTCTGACTAGTGGCCAGGTTTTTCAGTTTCTGTGCAAGTAAATCATAAAGAACTTTGGGGAAAATGATCATAAACATCAAGATCATACATCAAAAGCAGGGAGTAAGGGAATTCAAGCATATCAAACTAAGACAACCAATGTGCCACAGCTTCATTAGGCCTTCGAGGTGAAGGGTCATATTTAGTGAAAATCAAGTTACTGGCCTGTTTTGTTTTTTAGATCCAAGCTTATCATTATGGGCAAATTTTTCGCAAATCATATTTTCTTTGAGATCATCCTCAACAACTCTGTGTGACTTTTTGTACTATGTGTAATTTGTTTGCATGCTGTAGTGTGTCCTGATATCTTTTTGTTCCTTATCATGTTGTTTTCATGGTGATTTTTGTTAGTGGAAAATGTCTGACTCAAAACTTAGTTTTAATGACTGACGTTACATTTGTAAAATCAGTCTGAAATAATTACTTTAGTGTAAATCATGCACGTTGTAGGCCTATATGTCACCCTCCATCACAAAACCACCAAAAAGCCGCAAGACATGAATTTTTAGTGAAAGGCAGATTGTGGAAGAGCAGCCTCCATTTAAAGATAAAAACTGAATGTACACTGTATATCCCAATATAAAGAGGACTTTCCTAACCTACCCAAATAATGGAAGGAAAGTACACTTTTTGGAAAAGTGTGCACTGAGAAAAGAGGCTCTGAAGTTTAGGGTCAATTCAAGCGCTTAACCTATTGAGGACAGGCTGAATTTGCTACAACATGCATTTCACATAGACACATGCCCGAGTATACTTGGGACTCGTCCTCAACGGGTTAATCTCACTATGCTGTGCTGTGTGCAATTAATGGGACAAAAGACAGGATGTGAACTCTTGCAGCAACCACAATGCAGGGATCATCAGATTAAGCTGACATTTTCTTCACTTACTAGGCAAATTATTTCCATAACTAGTACATTTACTACCTTTGAATGCACTAGCACCATCTTTTCAAAATTTGATAGAGTTGAAAGTGAGGAGTGTGTAGAGGGCTTTTTAAAAAATGAAAAGAGGCCTCTATAAAGACATTCCTAATTGTACTGTTCTACCAAAAAGTGTTGTAGAAACTGCAACATGCACACCCACACAATTTTCCATGTGTTTCTTGATCCCAAACTTTTCAATCTTATAGAAGAATTGCTTTTTCAGAAAAAAAAAGAAAAAAACGGAGATCGACTACTAGGTTGACCCATTTCACCTATTCTGAGTCCTCGCATAAAATCAGGGCATGCAACTTTTTATTGGTTTTGTGATGCATGTTCACATGATTATGCTGTTAAAGCACAATGCCCCTTCATGTTCAAAGTTACTTTGCTGAATGCATGGCCGGCGGAACTGTGGGGGCTGTGGGGGCTCGGGGCCCCCACACTTTTGTTAACCCGGAAGTACAATAAGTGGCACTAAAAGAAATAGATAGAGACCGTGGAAGTGTGAGCGCGGTTTTTCCACTAAGGACCTTTTTTTTTTTCTTCTTTTTTTTTTTTTTTTTTTTTTGCTTGTCAGCTGAAGAAGCCTGGAAATGGGAGGGGGGAGAGATGAGCTGAGGACCCTTTTTTTTTTTTTGCTTGTTAGCTCATGAAGCCCGAAGTGGGCCCCCACACTTTTGAAAATGCTCCACCGGCCCTGGAATGGGGGTAAACCCAAACAAACAAAGGATGAGAGGACACAGCTTGCTTGAGCCCCCTTTCTATGTGTGACAGTTTACTGAATAAGAACATGTTAAGGCTGAAATGTTTTGAGACTGCCAGTGACAAAGATACTTGCCTCATTTTCAGTGTAGCCCAATCTACCTGCAGGTACAATTCCCAGCATCTTTTAGTCAATGTTGTTAGTTAAAGGGGTATCTCACTGAGCGACGAATGTTTGCTAACGTAGCTAATTTTGAGTTTTGTCAGGGTTCGTAAAACAGATGCAATCGAGTTCGCAAACAGTTTTCATCGTCGCAACAGTTTTTCTTGTCGCAAAGAAACTTTGAAAGTGTCACTCAGTGACACTGCTTTCGACATTGGTGTGTGTTGGTGTGGCATAATTTTATGCTACAGTATTATATGAATTTGTCATTATTTATTGAATCTCAATCTTTGATGCATGACTGATATGGTGATTGTAGATGTGTTTAAAAGTGAGAAATTGTTTATTAACAAATTATGTCATGTGGAAATAAAGATCGCAATATCATTTTTTGAGAAACTACAAGTGTAATGTGTCAAGCTGTCTTGTCTGTAAACCTATTGTTCCAGTGAGGTGTGTGTATTCTGTAGGGCATGGCTTCAAATCCTCAATCCGTCTGCGTTTTTTGTTGTTGTTGTTTTTTCTCCTGACTTTTTTTTTCTTTCTTTTTTAGGAGCTGTAGGGTTCATGTTTGTGGGTTAATGAAAGAGGGCAGAGACCCACATACTGTATATGCTGAATATTATGCGAGATTTTTATTTTCACGAATTTTGCGAGTCGGCTGCTATTCGTGAAATTAAAGACACACAAAAATATTGACTCTAATGCCGATATGAATGTGACGTGCGCGTATTTCTCCGTTCAGTACGGGACTCCACGATCGCGAATTTAACCACTCACGAAATTGTTGGGAAGTCATACTTGCCAACTAATAAGATTTTATCAGATTCAGTAAGATTTTTTTACATTAAAAATAGCAAAATAAGATTTTCTCTCAGAGAAATAAGATTTTTTTTTTTAATATTTAGATACCGGTATACCTTTTATGTGTATTTTCTGAAGATTTGACTGAAAGTAAGATTTTTAACTTCAGTTTGCATATAAAATAAGATTTTTTGCAATCCACGATGCTCGTAAGATATTTCATCTTGAAATGTTGGCAGGTATGGGAAGTCCTGATTTGCGAAAATTTAGACTCGCAAATATATATGGCGTATGTAGTAATGTTCAAATGACACTGTGTGGGGCCTGCTCATTATAATCTTCATTAAATCCACAGGGTTACGGTTTGTTAAAGTTTTATTTCCTATGCTCAGTAAGAAATATCAGCAAAAAAAAAAAAAAAAAGAGAGAAGAAAAGAAAGGCTAAACTGACACAAAATGGGATGATCAAATAGCCAGGGCATCAATGTCCAATCAGCTTCTAATATTGCTTCTGTTATTATTGTCCAATATTCGAGCTCCCTTCCCCCCCCCCCCCCAAAAAAATAATAATAATAGAGGAAGAAAATTAAAATTCAAATGCTGTGAGGATTGTAAGCAGCCTGCTAATGTGTATGTATGTGTGTATGTAGGTTTGTATGTATGTAGATATGTATGTTCATATGTAGGCACCCTATGTGTATGGACGTATGTGTATTAATTTCTCTTTGGATTATGTGGGTAACCAAGAATATGCTTGAAGTTATGATCAAAATTGTATTCCCCGCGAGTACTCCATATTATTTTTACTTGTTAATAATTATTCACTTTGGTTTTTAGCATATGTTTAATGGCAAACATTCCAAATTGCCAAGAATGTAGTTACCTCGTTTTGCGACCAAGCTCTTCATATTGCGTCAATCACAGCACAATGGCAGCACTAGTCGCGAGTTTTACCACCTCCCTCATCCAACATCCGCCCACTCTGAAACCTCGTTGAGTAGGCCTATTCATGTACAATATCACTCTGGCTGCTTTACGTTTATGTGTTTAACGCCCTCTTGTGTCGTTCGTATCATGTTTCTATTCCCCGCTGACGTATAACAGGCCTTGTGTATTATCGTAGGAAATAGATTGGTTGTGCGTGTTAAAAATTGCTGAGGGAAGACATCAAAACGGTATTGCCCCCCCCCCCCACCCCCCCATCATGATGAATCTTGAACATTGCACTGACGTGCACAATAAATTATACGACCTATTTTACTTATACGCATGAGTGCATAACTTTCGCAACAAACACGGAATTAGAATGAGTAAACTGAAACGGTGTGCTTGGAATGCGATGCAATGTGACGGTTTGCACACACCACGAACAATCGAGTAATTTAGCTCAATATGGTGGAATATTGGATTGTTCCAGACATTTTCAGAATGTTCTGCATTGCTATCAAACAAAAACCACGGTGTAGTTTACTCCTCTCTTTTTTTTTCTTTTTTTTCTTTTTTGTTGAAAAAAGGGTTACCAGTATATGAAAGCCTTTCAAGACTACTCCTATTTTATTGATTTCTAGGGCGCAGGAAAGCAGCGCCCAACAACTCACCTTTTTATGGAATTTGTCACATGAATATCATACTTTGAAATGGATATAATTATTATACTTTTGCTGCAATAGATTCTGCTTACGTTTGTTAGGTGTCAGTACAGAACGTCAGAAATGAAACAGCGATGGGCCTGAAGGTTATCTTGGGCATGAACAGTAGGTCTACTGTCATATTCCCTTCCCCGAAAATTGCTTGCAGACATCTATGTGTGACTTCCACGGGGGCGGATCCAAGAATCCGGGGGGGGGGGGGGGGGGGGGTAAACAATATTTCTGGTGATACTTCGGGTTTCATGTCATTTTTTCTTTTTATTTCTTTTGTTTTAACAACAAATAAAGAGGAGGCGGGCACCCAATGCGCCCCCTCTGGATCCGCCACTGCTTCCATGTTGGGCATCAGCTTTATAATTACTCTTGTTCTTTCTACAATATCTCATTCTTCCCTAGGGGACTGTCTGGTTACATTTTGCATGCATTTGACTGTTTGGTGTGTATGATTCAAGCCATGTTTATTATTGACATAGAAAGACACTAGCCTGAGTAGCCATGCGTCAGATTTGTTTGGTTTGTTTGATCACCTATATTATATGAACACTTCACACTGAAAAAAAAAAAGAGGTGTGTGCTTGTATAGAGAGAGCGTGGTTTTTCATAGAATTGGAATTCATTATCGAAAGTTGATCATGCGTTGAAATACGCATCAATTTGTGAGGTGTATCAAATTACTACCAACAAGCTGGGTGTGTGTCTATCTTACTCATACAGAGCTAAAAACGTTAGCATTTGGACAATACTTTGATATTCTTCCGCAATGCGTAAGTGAAAACGAAGGGTCTTATCAATTTTGACAGTGATGGCGTTTTAATTATTTTTAACATGGCTTCATTCTTTCTTTCTTTTCAAAAAAAAAAAGGTTAACAAGGAATGAAAGTAAATTAGGACATACATTTTTTTTTAAATTTAGATTACATTTGACCCCCTGTTAGGTTTGTGAATACAGGTATATATCGACAGAGCACAATGGCATCAAATGAACGCTAAGTTCACTTGTACTACTTCCGGTACCTGTATGTCTACCATTAAATTAAGATCGGGAGTCACATGGAAATTGCTTCGTAATGTCTTCAGATGAAGATGGAAGAAATATAGATATGTCTTAGTCATCATGATGAATGTAGTTTCCACAGCCTCTTTAACTTTCATTAGAATACCTGGTACGTATCTATGTCCCTTCGACTAATTACCGGGGACAAAATTCCCGATTTCGACATTCTAACCAGACCAACGCCACGTTACGAAAGGGAAATCCCCTCCGTTGATGCGTATCTATATTTAGTAACAGACAGATAATCATATTCTGTATGTCTCCCCCTAGCGACTAGAATGCATCCAGCGTACACTAGCCTTGCATTCATTCGACATTGCCACAAATAGCTTGTTTACGTTCTGTGCATATTTGGGACGATTTGCATTCACCATGGAAGTTGTTTACCGAATGGCGTGGTTACGCCTCCTAAGTAGGCGCTGATTGGTGAACAAGCTGGTGACGTCATGATGAATACAATCAGCTGTGTGTACGTACGCGACGCACGCATCATAATACTACTCGCGAAATGCATGCATTGTTGAATTGTACGGATTCACTAGCCCATTGCTCTTTCTGCGAATATTGCTTACGAGTTGATGAATCACACAAGCTGCGTCGTCATAAACTCCTTGTTGGTGCTGGAAATCACGAGAACTAAAGATTTGTCAGACGCTGAGAACCGTGACTTCAGGTGACTGCACCTTCTTTTTTGCTGTTAAAATTTAGACGGCCCACAACAGCTACTAACTGCTAGTACTACTAGACAAGTTATAGCAGACATTTCATTCCAATCCAAAGAACAAAGGAAGCTACGCTACGGCTACGGCTTGCTGTTGACACTACACTGCTGGGTCTACGTGGAACTTACCTTTATCGGAAAGTAGCCAGTGCAAGTGTTTGCGCAAACACGAATCGTGGTCAGAATTGCGATTGTTTCAGAGTTATTTTTCACATCAATGAGTTATTTTTCTGAAACATGAAGGACGAAATTGCAGCAGCCGTTGTATTTCTCACCCGCATCGTGAGGAGAAATACGAACTTATCAACAGAACAGTTGGCGAAATTCTCCGAAACGTTAGCCCTCGCTTTGGTGGAACGATTCAGGAATCATTGGTATGAGGACAAGCCGTCGAAGGGCCAAGCGTATCGGTGCATCCGCCTCAGCCGGAACGAGCCGCGAGACAGCGTGATAGACAAGACGGCAAGGGACTGTGGTATTCACTACAATAACCTGAACTTGCCCGCAGAACTCACATTATGGGTGGACCCACGAGAAGTGAGCTGCAGGTAAGCTGGATTTTATAAAGGCCTTTTATAAAAACTGAAATGGTTCTAACATGGTTAGAGTTTCTCCTTCTACGAGACGTAGAAATTTTGTCACGCACGTTTTCTCTAAGCAGGTCTACGTGTCCCCAACAAGCAAGGCAAGCAAGGCAAAATTCACAAAAAAAGCAAAAGCCAAACAAAACTCCCCAAACCTGACCCGTGGCGAGCCGAGTGTGAGACCATGGCGTCCATGCATGACACGCCACACGGTGTTACGGTGTTAAATATGTTCCTGGATTGAATATCAGACACATACACCATCTACAGAATGGAAATTATTTCAGGAGAAACCAAAGTGCCAGTGACCATGAAGTGTGGATACAGGATAGTTGTCCACAACTACAAGTCTGTAGACCATTATCTCTTAGAAGTCGGTTCTTCCTGATGAAAATGAGTTTTTAAATCGGGTTTGTAGGAACCCCTCTCCCAGCAATAAAAAAAAAAGTAAATTTAAATGAGTCACTTTACTAAGCTGCAGTGTAAATTAACTCTACATAAACTTTATAAAGCTGAGGTTGGCTACTCCATATCAATATGTGATTAAATTATTTAGATTTCAAGACAGCATGCAGTGGCTGTAACATATTAATTTAAAGCCTTATGCACAGTAAAGATGTTCATACTGCACCAGGATTATAGTCTATAATAGTATAGACCCAAGGTCTGGCTTGAAAGCTTACCACGAGGCAAAGCCAGCTACCTGCATGGTTCAACATCTCGACCTTTGCCCGGGCAGTACCTGCATTATATTTATACACAAGTGTGAAGTGTGCAGACAAGACAAGACTTGCCCAATGAAGCATGGTCTTAAGAACAAAATTGCACCATGTGCTCACACCCAAATTACCTGCATCCTGTGTGTGTGTACAACATAGAATCTATGAGTAATGTCATTGTAATTTGACTGCTGGGTAGTATTCACTGTAATACAAATCTTGGCAGAGTCTAATAATATTAAAATAATGTGAAGGAAAGTAAATTGAACCAAAAAACAAGCAAATAAACCACTGCCTGCTGTAATGTGTGATATTAGCTGAACATACAAGTGTACATGTACGTATTGTTACATTTACATGACCCATTTGTTGATGTACTTTTATTACACAGTGTGTCACTATTCTGGTCAAATGGTGTGTATTTAAGTTTTTACATGCTTATTACAGTACACAATCTATGCATTTTAGTAGCTATGTGTACTTTGGTGTTGTGTACTACACTGCAAATCATGAAAATTTGTGAAAATGTTTGTACAGTACGTTGTACCTACGTACCCCCTTTTTTAAAACTTGTACAGGTATAATTTTTTTCAAGTTGCCATGAGGGCACTTTGTAAATCAGCAAGATGATAATTGTGGCTACATTGTATACCAATGTACGTTTTCTATAAGAAAGAACTTGTACAACTGTAGCTGTAAGTACTCTGAACATTTATTGTGTTACAGTGTACAGACTGTATGCTATTGTATCAAGGGTGTGCACCATCTTACAATACACAGATGCATCAGTGTAGGCTCTTAACTGTGTGCCTGTTTTTTGCTTTCAGGTTTGGAGAAAGGGGAACAGTGTGTGAGGTAGCAAATTTTGCTCATCACCATACTCAAACGGACAATGGAAACCGGCCACTGACACCAGCGCCCGCCAACAATGGGAACCTTGTGCACTGCGAGGACTCCCTCAGAGCGGACAATGAAAACAATTCCATTCCCAGCTTACACCACCTTCCGTCGCCCCCGCCGAGCCCGCGTCCCATCAACGACAACCTGCGACTGGTTGCCAAGCCATCGGTGCTCTCGTCATCCTACTCGACATCGCCGTCCCTACTGCAGCAGGCCTTCCCAAAGAACAGTTCGCAGGTCGTGTTCAATCGCAACGCGGCAAACATGCCCCGCATCGTGAGCCGACCCCAGAACCGAGTTTGGGTACGCCAAGCCAAGCCGGAGCAGTACCGTTGGGTCAGCAAATCCATTGCTGCACGAGCGTAGTGGCCTTGCAATCTAAAGGATGGTGCTATATTTTGATAACACGTCATCTTCCCGGAACTTAACACACAATTTCCCTATTTTAGACTTACATTTTTAGCTCTCTTTTTTTTTTTTTTTCATTTTCATTTTTTCTTAACCTGTCAAAAAGTGTGTGGTGTCTCAACTTGCAATTTTTATACCTGTTTATGGTCGAGTGGACTTGGTGCTCATTTACAATGTACACTTTTCTATGGACACTTCTTGTGCCGATACAAATCAACACTTTTTAAAGCAGTGATGTGGGACAGTCTGTTTTTTTTTTTCTGTTTTTTTTTTTTTTTTTAATATGGCTTGAATGTTTCGTATGCTTGTCTTTGGTTTTCACATCAAGTCTTCTATGGTTGTCTAGGAAATTTGTGTTCAGTATAGGTTTCTTGTTGTTGTTTTTTTCCGTGTATGGTCAATTTTCTTTATTTTTCAGTGACCAATAGGTATACATGAGTGATGATGCCAAAGTACTGAAATTGACTTGTTCTGTTTGTAAATGTCTTATTCTTGTTGGAGATCATGCCAAAACCAAATGGATATGTAGATTTGTAAAATAGTGAAAATGATCATGTCTGGAGAAATATTTATATGAACAAGAAAAAAACAAATAAAACACTCAAAACGGAATAATGAATTATTTGGTTGTTCAAACTGTGATTCTTACACACATATATTCTCTCTCCACAAACATTCCGGTGAAGTGTTGCTGTTAATGGCGCTGTGCTGCACCTACTATCATGTACATGACTATGAATCGAGTTTGACTTGTAGACTCTGCATGTTAGTAAGGATACAAACATAATACAGTACAGTATCTACATACTTTGTGACATACAGTGAAGTTCTATAGCAGTGTACATGTATTTTATCTTACCAATCAAGCAGATTTCAGGTACATACATTCTGAATGATCGTGATACATGTACATGTACGTGTACAGTAGCTACTACAGAACGTGTAATTCTACCTTTTCTTATACCGGTAGTCAAAATTTGATTTGGGAGTGATACTATGAGAAGGAAGCTGGATGGAATGTATGCATGCATGTTCTGCATTTACATGTACAGTCTGTATCGTAAAACGAGAAACATTCACACCATGAAACTTGCATGCATTGGAGCCGACGGCCTTTCTCATGGCATGAAACTTTTGTGAATTGCCGACCATGGAAAATAATGGGTATTTCTGCTTGTGTACACAAAACTTCTCCTTAAAGCTTGCGAATGTTGTCTTCTCGAGAAATTCATGAAAATTTCATTCATTTGCAGAATTTCGGGTTTATAGTATCGACAGCTGTAGTGTACTCAACAGGTAGACAGTGGAATTCACATGTATATGAATGACATTCATCACATTCTTCACATTTTTTTTTCTCTAACTCAAATCATCAGGCATATGCCACTTGTAACTCCTGACTGAATTTGCAGCTGTAAGCTACTTCCAAATGAGATCCCTATCAAAGCACAGAATGCATCAGTAGGCCAGTAGTGTAGACTGCTCATTTCCAACATTTTAGAAGTGCATGCTCAACCACAAAACTGAAACTTCTTTCCAAGTATAAAAGGAAGTAAGTCCAATCATACTGTTTGAGCACACATTCACAGTCACAAACACACACACAAAAAGATGTGCACTTCCCTGCTAGACGTGTGTGTGTGTCTGTGTGTCTGTCTGCGTGTCTTGCTCTGTGTGTGTGTGTGTGTGTACATACAGTATGTTTGTGTGTGTTTAGGAAGGATGTGTCACTCATTGGCACTTTCTTTGCACATCCCTCGACACACACCCACACAATGAGCCTATTTTTGAGTCAAAGCCCGATATGTGTCATGTTGACGGTGAATGTGCATTGCAGTGCTAACAGATGTTATTGGAAATGGATAGTCTCACAGTCACACGTCCAGACTTTGTAGATTGATTCCATTCTATCCACTGACTGCAATGAACTCCACACGAGTGGAGGGTGGAGTGGGGGGGGGGGGGGGGGGCAACAAATAAACACACAAGCGCACATTGATACATGGGAATTGTTCAAAACCAGAGAAAAAATCAAATACATGTATAGCATGGACATAGGATTGACAAATCAGTATGCATAATTTTGCCACCAAATCTCATGGGATCTCTCACAATGCATCATGTTTGGGTGCGTGTTTGTGTGTATGTTGTCGGTGTGGGTTTAGTACAAAGCTCTAATATTTTGGTAAAGTCTGTGGTTGTTGGGCTAAACCACTTCCGTGACCACTTTGGCCATTTTGGTACATAGAATGGAGATGATGTTTATCAATACTAAATGCTGTCATACCACATGGGGCCTACTCACGTCATCCCGAGCATGCAGGCCCTACACATTTTTATTTTTATTTTTTTTTAAAGACATGATTCCGTGCAACCAGAAAGGGGAGCTAGATTGAACAATGCTTTGCTCAACATAATACAATAATAATACATGCAAATCATTGTGGAAGATGATACGTCGTGTTCAGTATAGCAGAAAGTCACTTGACAAAGTTACAGTGTATATCTTTTAGTGCTTATATTATCTGACAGATATTAAAAGCGCTGAAAGATACATGTATTTCCCCGTCCTAAGCAGGCACTTAACAAAGAACAAAGAGAAATAATACAATGCATGAGGACATTAATCGCTTGCATGCATATTATAACGGCTGTTCAGTCTTGAACATTATCCCCCCCCCCCCCACCCGCCTATTTGTTTTCTTCCTCCAATGATAGATTATGAACATACGGCGCTGTCCTATGTGAACTGCACGAGCTGTAAATAGGAATGGTATAATTCGTCGAAAATTCTGTACAATTTATAGTCTTGCGGAAGTCTGACTGAAAAGATCGATTAGTGTTAGAGTTTACTGCCGATCAACGTAACATTTATTTTTTTCCCCGCTTTGAATAAATCCAACCTCTTTCGAAGTAAAAACTGTACAGACCAAGTAGATCTAAATATTGTACTGTGGAGTCCCTGAAAAAAAAAATCTTCTTTTTCTTCTTCTTATTTTTCTTCCCTTTCTTTCTTTCTTTCTTTCTCTTTCTATCTTTCTTCTTTTTTTTTCTTTTTTCTATTTTCTTTCTTTCTATCTTTCTTCTTTCTTTCTTTCTTTCTTTATTTCTTCCTTCCTTCCTTTTTTTTTTTCTAGATCTTTCTTTCCTTCTCACTGTATTTGTGTTGTTTTTCCACACCTTGGCAAGATCCCAAAACGACTGAGTGTATGTGACCGTACTGTTAACGACATCCGTCTTAAATTCAGCATCCGTTAAACATAACGAAGAAGACATAAGCGTTTATCCTGAATGTTCAGCCAAAACTGTCGCGAAACTTTTAAAAGTACCAGCTGGGAGCACCATTAAGGTGAGTGATGATCGGCGTGATCTTTCATCATGGAATAATGCGGGCATGTTCGCAGTGAAATGTGGTACACATGTTCACAATTACATGTATGTTCTAGCATCAGGCCTGTACTCCGTATAATTTTGATTTTTCTTCTCCCCCCCACCCTTTTTTTTTTAAGGGTTACTTCTTCCATTGATTATGTCGTAGGCCTACCGGTCTCTTCTTCCTTGTAAAACTCGTTTTACCATTGTGTAGTTTAACCTGATTTACTTCGCGGAAGGGGTAATGAATAATGATGGTGACAAGGTGACTGTACGAAAGCAAAGCGCATCATATACCTGCAGGTGGGGTTCAGTATTTTGTGTGTGTGTGTTTTTTTTTTTGTTTTTTTTTTGTTTTTTTTTTTTTGGGGGGGGGAGAGGGTGGGGGGGGGGGGGGGGTAGGATGCATTGTTTGCAGTTGGTGGAGTGAAAAAGGATCACCTTTCTTCAAGGCGTACCGTGTACGCCTTTGTGTCTGTGTGTTTGTGTCTGCTTTAAATTGTTGTTTTTGTTTGGGGGCTGGGAATGTGCATTTTTTTTTTAATGACTGATTACTCTTATTGTATTTTTTGTCCAAAAATTATGGCTTGACTTCACAAACGTAGTTTCATTCAATCATTGCAATTTCGTCTGTGGACATCGACAGGTATCGTGAATGTGACCCGGGAATGTGACGATTAATGTTATGATAATCATGTAATAGCGCAATGATGATGATGAGATGATGGTGATGATGATGATGATGATGATGATGATGATGATGATGATGATGATGATAATAATAATAATAATAATAATAATAATAATAATAATAATAATAATAATAATAATAATAATAATGATAATAATAATAATAATAATGATAATAATAATAACGTTCTTAGAAACGCATATTACCATAAAATTCTCTATGCATGTTTGATAACAATCGAAGGCACTCACATACTACTTGACACAGTTATAAAATGTATTGGCTCTGCGAAGACCCACATCATATTTTTAGAAGTTTCAAGACATATAGTGTACAGTAAAAAAGGAAAAACAAAACAAAACAGAAAGAATCGCGCAAACAATACGACCCGTCTAAAAAAGACAATTTAAGACACTTCAGTTTTACCGCTCACATGTTATTGCCCACTATAAAAACAACAACAATACCCCCCCCCCACACACACACACACACACACACACATGCACACACAATCAACATGCACAAACACAAACTATCAAGACAAGATAAATCATTATCTTATACAAGGTCAGGGATATTTCACAAAGTGATGAAATACTGTAATAACCAGATAGCATGTCGGACACCACACCTCTGATGTGTCATCCACTGGCAGTTGTCGAACCTAAGCTCGCCTGGTTGAATCGTTCTGGAATCTTCTTTAAATTTGACGGGCAGTAATACATCATTGATGTCGCAATACCCGTCTTTGATAACAAAATGCGGATGCCTCTGAATTAAACAGCATAAAATAAATGGCTGAAGTAGTAAAATAGGCTCGCGACCGAACTGCGTGATACAGTGTCTGTTAGTTAAGTACTGAGGTTATAATTATGACGTAATAAATGCGACATATTGGGCGAGTGCAGAGCTGAATACTTAGTACACTAACCATTATTGTCGTTTACCACATAGGTTGGGACAACAGCGTGTGATACCTTCTAAAACTTTGCTAGGGCCAGTATGTGTGAGAATTCGAGTATAATACACTGTCAATGCCTTGATCACTTCACTATAATCACTACATTGCGCCACACAGAATTCCAGGTTCCAGCCAGTCATACAAAATACGATTCATAATACTACTAGTAATACAATGCATTTTAAAGGGCCTAATTGATAATATATCTATCTGCCTACTTTTGAGTATAAGCAGGCGTATAATATCATTATGCTCGTTGTTTATTCTGGATAATGATGATAGGCCTACATGTGGAATTGTTTTTGTTTAGCTCCGTCTTTCAGTGTGTATGGTTGTGTTCAAAGTTTACGATGCAACTTCATGTACACTTTACAGGACACTTGGGTTTGCCCACGGGCACCCATGATACTTTGAACTATACTTATTTTAAAATTTAATCTAATCATTTACGGTTTTTATGCATGACACCTCATTTTCATGCCGTCATGTGATATCCACACCTTTACACACACATTAAAAAAAAAAAATACCAAACTGTATGACTATCGCTGCAAGGATTATTTCATTTGCTGCTGATTATTAAAACGGCTCTACTGAGTAAATGGACTTTTGGGTGAGTGCACGTGTTCGAGCAAACCTACGTTTTCTCGATATGACAGATAAAAAGATAAACGCTGACGTTTGAATTACCGACTTTAGTTTTGTTTTTACGTGGCTATACTACAAAGGGAACATGGTCAAACCAAAAGAAACGGGTGCAGTTGAAACTTACAGGCAAGAATGCTTGCTACGCACAATATTCTGTTTCTTGTTTTCGTACTGCCTGTCTGGTTGCACTTATGAAGCGAAACAATATTCTGATCTATATGGTTATAATATAGGTTGCATGCGCGGAGGAAAACACTTTCAATAACCCTACAAGATTTTGACTTTGATGCCCTCCACTGATGTCTGTTGTGCCAATCAAGTCTTGACAAGATAATCTATAAATTAAATGTAAACTTCAGGGCCTACACTGCACTTCTCTTTACATTGTCGTGCTGCTGTCTAATCTGCCGAAATGAGACTTTCAAGAGAATGGTGTAATTTCTATTTAAGCGCTTGAGCTTGTAAATTCCTAGGTATATAACATTATCTATTTTCAAAACGAAAGTCATTACAATTACACGCAATGGAGCGAGTGAGAAATACATTAATTGTTGGCATTTTGTTATGTTCCTGCTCATTGATACCTCCCTGGCCTAATTATTGATCATGGTGCATGGTACGAAAATTAATACACAATACATAAAACGCTAAATAAAATGGATTATTATGATAGAGCCCACACACAACACACACACTATCAGCCACTGATGCACATTGCAGCCACACAAAATGTGACATAAAATGCGTGGATTTGGCAATATTCTTTTGGGGAAAAGCAACGCGCTGCCCTTATCGTTCACTATGTAGTATTTGGCAAAAAGCCATTTTTCCCGACATGGTGGGTTCATTGCCAAAGTCAAAACACACAAAGCAACACAACAATAACACTGTACGTGCGAGTACGTTAGAACTACCATTGCAAGAAACACTCAATTATTGTTTGCTCCGTGGCGTACCTGCGTCCTTACGTTTAGGGAAAGAACCGCTTTGAAGCGATTGCGAAATTTTTTTTCTCCTAGTCTTCGTCAGGGTCGGAAAAATAGCATGAGGCAGTTTGCTATTCAATGTTTTCGAATCACAAATACCTCTTTATTTTTCTAGGAATCAATATACTACGTAATCAAACCTAGGTGCAATACACATCTACGCGGAAAATGTTCAAACGCGATTCACCTTCATTATCCTTATTGTTATTAACCTTTAATAAAGTGTTATTTCATATGCATTTTATATAGTTCACACTATGCGATGGAAACGGTAAATGTGATATTTCGAAGGTCTTGACGGAAGTCTATTCTCCTTTTTACTTTGATGACTGATGGGTGGGACCAGCAACACTTCGCGGCTTATTTTTATATCCGTGGCGTGATGCAAGAAAAGTCCCGAATTGCATGTTGTAAGAACCAGCAAAACTCGAATGCAGAACGGAAAAAACAAAACAAAACCTGC
This sequence comes from Diadema setosum, assembly GCF_964275005.1. Taxonomy (NCBI): domain Eukaryota; kingdom Metazoa; phylum Echinodermata; class Echinoidea; order Diadematoida; family Diadematidae; genus Diadema; species Diadema setosum. The sequence goes on from NC_092690.1 coordinate 5,559,009, forward strand.
GTTGTTATAGTCTCACGTTTGTTTGTACGTGCGTGCTGTATGTGTATGTGTGTGTGTGTGTGTGTGTGTGTGTGTGTGTGTGTGTGTGTGTGTGTGTGTGTGTGTGTGTGTGTGTGTGTGTGTGTGTGTGTGTGTGTGTGTGTGTTTGTGGGTTGTAAATGATTGATCATGCAATTCTTTAGAAGGACGCAATGTGTGTTACACAATCATGTGTGCTATATTATGAGTTGTTGTTTAATGAAGCAGAAACTGAGTGATTTCTCATAATATTATCAATTTAGTATTTTGAATGTGTGTGTGTGTGTGTGTGTGTGTGTGTGTGTGTGTCTGAGTCTCACTATATCTGTCTGTCTGTACATCGTTGAGGGGGGGGGGCAGTGATGCTGAAAATGATTCGTTGCGCAATGCATTGTAGGCCTACTTATAATATCGTGAGGACGCAGAAAAGTCACATACTGTAGGTTACTCCCTTTTTACACGACCGTTGATTATTTACAGAATTATTTCATTCAATGGTTTTTAGCTGAGTGTGCTTTGTTGCGTTTGTGTGTTTTCATGCGTAGTGTTTGTGATGAGGATGTGTGTGTCTTTGACGGTATATTTGTGTAATTAAATTGGTCATTTATACGCAATTTTTTGGACGGACACCGTCGCATACCATTGCTCACGTTCTAAGTGTGGTCAAATTAAAAAGGAGAGAGAGAGAAAAAAAAAATCATAATCTCGCTGAGACTGTTTTAATTGTGGATGCTGACAATTAGTGCAGAATAGAAAATATTATGCAATTTTTCAGGTTGACAAAATAGACCTATATGTCTGAGATTCTGAGCAACAGTTTTCATGTCGTAATAGGATTGCGAGAATTTCCTCTTGCAGGTAGTGGTACACTGTATATATCTTTCTATACTTAATTTTTGTAATCAATTTCCGTTCTTACTCGTATATTTTGATGCATTATCTGTTATACTGATTGGAGAATAAAAACGAAGGTTATCCCCACTTTGGTTTGGCAATGTCGCGCCAAAGATGCAATTTGAATCAGGAAACCCCATCATGGTATACACAACCGTCTTTTATTTTCTATTTTTGATCTATAAATCATATTTTTTTCTAATGCCAGTTAAAGGCCTATACACAGATTATAGTTGACTGCATTATATCGCGAGAAGAATACCCCCACCAGCAGATATTATTACATAAAACAGAAATATAATGTGTCTTAGACAGCGCTTGCCTGAAATCTGGGAAGATGAAGTGCTGTCACTCCAAGTGTATTTCGAGAGGTATTAAAAGCAGGAAGACGACTCGAGCTGTTTCCGGAATATTCCTTCTAGAGTTTGATATTGAGGAAGATGTTATGATTCCAAGAAACACTAAACGGTACTTGTGCCGAAAGAGTGATTATGATGTTGCGATGTTTAGTCATGCGCTGTGTGGTTTAACATAAAGCTTGGAAGAAAAAAGAAAAAACCCAAGCATGATCCCTATCCCTCAATTCATTCTCTTTAATCATTGTTGGACGCCGCTAAATCGATGCATTAATTAGTCATTTTGATTATCAGAGACGAGATGAATAATTTCAGCTGAAATGTTCTTGATTGACGGCGTGATTATCACTTCTCAAAATAAGGCACCAATACTGATAATTACACATCAGCGCATCCACTTCCACCTTTATCCAATGTGTATAAGCACTTCTCAGGAGCTGTGACACGATGATTCCAGATTGGAGCTGGAAAAGAGAATGTTATTAGCCTACATTGCTCGTTAACACAGTATACTTAATTCTTCATCAGGACCGCACAAAACACAACAAGCACAATAGTCATATTCTTTTTCTTCTTATTTTTCAAACAATGTCGCTTGCATAGGCTCTTTGAATTTTGAAGCTATTAATTTAGCTATCATTAAAAATATATATATATTTAACATTTTATAATGCGGGATTTTAAACTAACGCGACTTAAATCATTACGTAATCGTCAGGTGATGCCCATCTGTTTAGCAGGAAAATGTGCTGGTTACTCCCCAAAAATAGCAATTTTAACAAACGTACATTATATATATATATATATATATATACCCACACACACTTTTTTTTTCTCTCTCTCTCCCTCTTTGGCTCAGCTCGTCAACCCCTTCTCATTCTCGTATGTCATTGCCAAAGCTCCGTACGGTCATTGTTTGTGGAAAAATAATCTCGTCACCCGTACAAAAGGCATGAAATTTGATCAATGAGCAGATGGTTGACGGCTTGGGTTGTGGCCAGTCCGTGCGTGAAATTTGCCAACACTGCATCATGCTATATAATGGCCCGAAACACGTCTTTATTTCATGAGACAAAAATGATAATATTATGCGAATTCATGATTTAGAGAAGAAAAAAAAAGCCAGAAGAGGGTTGGAGGAAGAGACTGGTGATGATAAACAGAAAGAAGAAGGTGATGATATTAGAATCAAGAAGGGGGAGAGAGGGGGGGGGGGGGGTGGGAGAGAAAGAAATACTAATTATTATGATAAAAAGATACGAAAAGTTTGTGCTGTTGTTATAGGTGGAGAAGATGAGGAGATGTAGGAAAAGGAGGAAGAGTAAAAGAATATGGGAAACAATAAGAAGGAAAATAAAAAATGAAAGAACAGATGAAAAGGAACAAAGGGAATATTGGAGAAGAGAAGAAGTAATCAATGTTTTTGCGTAGCAACATCAACTGTAACTACATGCAGTGTCGTCATGAACTTCAAGTTTATTTAGAGACTTCAGTTTAAACCCTCTTGTCTTGGGGAATCCGATTATGACTATAATGTGTGCTCATAATAACATAAACCGATTTTGTTTTGTTTTCTTTTGTTACGTCAATGACGGAATCACATTATACTACTTGAATAGCACTCAAGACATTGACCGTAGATTTTCTCGCTTTCGCTTCCTCGTTATAGATCAAACATCTTTCATAATCATACTGTCTTGGTGTAGTTGCTGTTTTCCTTCGTGCGTTTTCTCTGCCTCTCTTATACACTTCGTGTATATTATTATGATTATAATATGCTTCCCATCAATGATTATGAAAAGAGGAAATTTTGGAGGTTGAACCAACGATAAATACAGAATCAATCTTTTAATGTTACATTGAAAAGCTCGCACGCTATATGAAAATTAAGATGATAATTATAATATAATTGTATTGGACTTATCGGCTTTTGCAAACAAACTCTTAAAATATATTCCAAAACAATCATATTATGATTGTTTTGGTAGATTGCTTATTCAAGGAAAATATATGAAGGTGGGTGGGCGGCAAGTTCCGGTTTTGGAAGAGACTAGATAGGATATACATTATCTATCTATCATCTCATCAATAAAATCAGTTGTATAGGAGACATCTTATTTCAGTAATTATTGTGACATGACGAGGGCTTGCCTGCATGGATTTGTTGAATTGGAAGAAAAATCACCCCCATCGCTGTCATCTTCATTACCGTCATGTTTTCATCATCACCCTTTCATCACCACAATCATAATCTACCATATCTTTATTAGTATATATAAGCACTAGAATATAAAACCTAAATATTATATAATGTTTAGGCCTCTTTCCCCATTCAGCTAAACAAAATGTATATGTTCCTCAACCGCCCCGTTGCCCCCCCCCCCCCCCTTTAACGTAGTTTTCTTGGCTGCTGCCTGTTATAGTATGGCAGTCCTTCTTTTTCATAATTTCTTAATTCATTATTTTAAAATTTGATGATAAATTAGTAATGAAATTAATGTACACATTTATATTCTTTCTTCGATTCATATACATTGTAATCCGTATACTGTTTTTTTTTTAATATATTTCTGAAGAGAAATTTAATTCATTTATGAATTATGTTAAAGAAAATAAAATCGAACAAACAAAGAAACAAACAAAAGCACTGTTGGTAAATACTTCAGTATACACATCTACCAAATGGAAGATATGTGATGCAGTGACGTCGCCTAAAAATAAGTAGAAAGGATACTAATAGGAGGTGCATCCAACCTCCCTGGTATAATAGTAGTAGAGATTTGCAAAGAGAATTGTGACTGATATCAACTACATTGTGTATTTCAAAATTCAAGGCATATCGAATTTAGCATGCTGTAATTTTCTTGTTTAATGTTTGATTGATTCTAGTTGAAACTTCTATCTTTCTGATTAGTAGCACTTGTTCTTGTCATTAAAGTTCATTTGAAAAAGGGGGTGATTTTCGCTTTAAGGTTTTCTTTATACCATAGTGAGTGTGTAGATGAGCGATAATTACTGCGATTTGATATGCTTTTAATCCATTGCAGCTGTGTAATCAAGTACCATATCATGTTCGAAGTGTCAAAGATGATACCTCGTTGTTTGCATGCGGGTCTGTAGGTGACTCTTATTTCAGGCTTTTCAATGGATGGTTTTAATAATTCATCACGAGTAAGTAACATCAACAAAACAATTGGACGTATTTTCGACCACTATTTGGAATGTTCTTTTTACGAATCTCCATCTGCCCAGCGTGATGCATACTATACAGAAATCCCGTACATACTTAAAAAAAAAAAAAAACTCTGATAATATTTCTGATGTCAAGATTTTGTTCTTACGCTCGAATTGCATTCGTATAATGCTCATTATAATGCTGTATTATAGTGCTATTAATGACATGACAAAAATTGGTTCGGCGATCTGAGGAGCTCCATGGTCGAAGTTTGTACAAAAACACAACAACAACAACAACAACAACAACACAAACAACAACAACAACACATACACACACAAATAAAATAAACTTATTGTGGGATAATGAGTGACGCGATCTGCACGAAAATAATCCCGTGTGTAACGTAGCACCGTGTAGCTTTTAAGGAAATTTTCGGTTGAAAGATGTTAAAGTAAAATGGGGTGAGTGATGATTCTTGACACAGTCAAAATGCGTCTGGGGTTAAAACTTTTCTCCCTTATGTTACCCTGTCTGTTTGTCTTCTTGTTTATTTGTCGCTATCACTTCTCTATCTTTCTCTAATGATATCCACGCAATGAAGATGAATGATCAAAGAGAAATCGGCTAATCTCTGCTTCTGAGTAAGATTTGTGGCTGGAGTGTAAAAAGGTTTAACGTTATCCTGTCATTCAGAAGATCGGCAACATAAATCTTGCTTTTCTAACACGTGTTATCAGGATCATTCAGCAACGTCCATAAACTTGATAGAAAAAAACAATATTTTCTATCACTCCGATCATATTCCAGGATCGAGCTTCGGGTATGTACGTGGCGGAGGATGATACCGTCATTTGTGTTGAGACTGGGGGAGGAAATATAATTACAGCAGGCTACGTGCGTATGGAATCAAATTTCTGTCCTAAACTGTAAAAAAAAACAAAAAAACAAAAAAACAAAAAAAAAAACAAAAAAAAAACAGCAAAAACCAAACGCACAACCTACAAACTAAAGTTGCTTTCATCGTCATAAAAAAAAATCCCCAAATCAGCACACCCAGGGTAGCTATATCTCTCGGTATTTATGATTATTATATTCATCTACTTCTCTTGTCTGTTAGCCTTGGTAAAGGCGCTCTTACTCATTTTTATAGGGTCGACACATCCCTCGCGAACGAAGCGAGCCGCACGCGCAGCCCGTCCAGCCAGAGAGTCCCCCATGGTGGGGCTTGTTTCCCGCTGACGCAGCTTCTCCATCTGCTTCTCCATCTCTCCTGACAATCCTCCTATCACTTCGTGTGTAACTAGTGCAGCCAGACAGCATTTAACGAAGGCTAAGTGTTAGTGTTTCGATGTGAGAGTTCATGGGCAGACATCTTCCTTTGAGTTTGATAAAGGAGGAAATCCCATCAATTCAATAGCAGCGTTTATTGAAGTTTGAAAAAAAAAAGTGCAAGCTACTTTTTTTCCCTTATTTTTTGTGTGTATGGCACTCATTAAAAAAAAAAAAAACAAACGAAAAAGCAAGCACAGCCGAGAAGAAAATAGAATAACAGACATTAATGCTGTGGTGCCAGATGCCGCATCAAAAGTTGGATGCTGCATGTGCCTTGCCCTGCCTATTCAAGTCATCTGACATCATTATGAGTTTGATCCCCAAAAGAAAGTATAGCATATCAAATCATATTTATGCATGTGGCTTATTTGTGAGTGGTAATGTCCATACGCGGGAGTTACCTCAGAAATATCACAGAAAATGTATTAACTTTATTTTCTCCAACAATGATTATTTTTGAACTGTGCGAAAGGTTTTTTTTTTTTTTGTTCACAAACAATAGTTGAAATGTTTGCGCGTTTGTTAGTGTGTTTGCGTGCATTTGCGTGTAATTACTGGGGCTTTGTCATGTTTGTATGTTTGTATGTGTGGAAGTTTGTATGTATGAATGTGTGTGTATGTATTTGTGTGTAATTACCGGGCAGGAAGTCTGCTGATTAGGGCTAAAGTGTGAAGTAGAGATTTCCCAGGTACCCGTAAGCTGACTCAGTAACCGCTAGCCTCCACTCAAGGAAGTCGTGTCGTTTCAGTTAGGGGTGAATGCAAGACCTCCACATATCCCATTATTCCGTTGAGGACGAGTCCCGAGTATACTCGGGCAGGACTGGTGTATAAGCAGGGAGGTGGAAGAAGGTACATTTCTTCCACCTCCCTGGTATAAGTAACTTGAACTGCCCGAAACCGCCCGACCACTTTTTTGATACAGTTTTATGTTTTACCATTTTTATTGTTTTCATATAGACTATATGATTTTACGTAATTTGAAAAGGTCAAAGGTCGACAAAAGTATCTTAGAATTACTTCTGTGACACAACATTGTCTTGATAAAGTCTTACCAGGCTTTCAAATAAACGTAACTTATAATAAACAAAAATAAACATGTAGTGAGCTATTTTTACATAATTTAGAAACTGCAGAAATGATACTCTGTTGTAGTAATATTGCTGTACCTTCTAGGAAAGAAAAGGTCATTTTGTACGGAATCTTCAGTTGCTAAAGGGGTATTCTAGGTATTATATGCTTGGGTATATTTACAATTATTTTATAGCAGGATCCTTTGAGGTTGGAGACTAGTGCTTACTAATGAGTGAATAAGATCATCGTCTTCATTGTTATTATCAATGGAATTATGATGATGATGAAAATGATAAAGAGATGACTGTAATAATGATGATGATGATGCTAATAATGATAATAATAATGATAACAAAAATGATAGTAATGCTAATGCTAATACTAATATCAATACTAATACTAATATTCGATGTTAACGTAATCGACATTTTGTTATATGGGTCAAATCAATACGTCATTATGACAATATTTTTCAGGAGGACATTTACAATCTGTATAGTGAAGAACCAGACATGGAACTCTGAAATAGGAAAAAAAAAAACAACAACAACCGCAACAACTAATAACTAATGAATGTTTTTGTATGGGTAAAACTCCGAAACATCCGAGCAGCTTCCGTTTGGTAAGTATCTTTTTTTTTTAATATATATATAGTTATAAGACTGCACCGCGCGGAATATGAACCCATGACTTTCTGATTAAAAATCCTCGGCGCCATCCACTCTTCCACGGTGCCCCAGGTTTGTTTGTTTGTTTTCCAAAGTCGATGATACAATAAATCGAGGAAATTAACACAGACACATGATCTAAGATCTTTCCTTGAACTGCTTTTCCGAGAGCACCACCGGGTTTTTGAGGTCAGCAAAGTAGAATGCCCTTTTCCTGAAGGTATTTGGCGCGGTTTGGGGGAAATGACTCAAAATATTGAGGTCTTGATAGTTAAGGTCGTCAGGTCATCTTATAAGTCACTTACTGTGTTTGTTTTCTTGGCACGTGATCGTGGCAAGCACCAGGACAATCAAAGAAACTTAGTAGCTAATTGGTCCCTCCAAAGTTAACCCTCCGACTCCCAAGAACTCAACATGCCCCTGACATTCGCCTACAGAAAACTGACGTTTGATAGTGACAGAATTAATGCTAGTTGTTAAAATAGGAAAATCTTTTGCAAAAGAAACGTGTTTCATAATGGTACTATACTAATGTGTGGCAGTATTTCTGCTCAAATATTATTTTTGATAATGTTAAGTTGACTTAGGCCTACTTATTGCGCATCTGTTTCTCGTAAGTTTGTTTAAAGGGACATTCCGGACGATTTTCATAATTTCACATCATGCAGTACATAAATCAAAAGCTCCATGTATAGATTCGTGGAATTTGTTGTGGTCCTTGAGCAGAGAAACCAATAAATTGAAAATCTTAAACAAATTACACTGAACAGTGTTGATGACATCAGAGCCTCATATATTTCAGAAATGTAGCAGTGCAATTCCATTACAATACCACTTGCTCAACAAGTTCACCTGTGAAGAATCTATGTACGCCTCCTTCTTTTGTTCTGCTTCCGTGAGCCCCAACTCATGCATTCATATGGTGAGGCTGCCATGTCATCATCCTTGTTCATTGCAATTTGTTACAAATTTTGAAAACATTCTCATTCCTCATCCCAATCACTATCAATTCTGAAACTCTGTACTCAGTTTAACTGATGTATAGTTGTTCAAATGTAAAAGTCTGAAAATCATCCGGAGGTCTCCTTTAAGTATAATTTTCACGTCGCGTGTGACTTTCATGGAAAATAGAGAAATAAAGCGAAACTAAGACTGAAATTAATGACTGTAGTAATGAAAGTTATGATTTAGATGATAATGATAATGATAATGACAATGATATATTATGATACTAGTACTAATAATGATCGGAATAGAAGTCATGACGAAAATACCGCTGATGATAATTGTATGTATGTTATCAAAGTCCTAACATTATCTCAATGAAAATTGAATTTACAACTATGATCACATCAAGTACCAATAACGGACATGATAAAAAAATGTCAAAAATAATGACGTGCAAAGGCAAAACACTGACGTGCTGACATATTTATCTTTGGTTTTAACGTTAATAATGCAAAAAGAAAATCGCGGTTTTGTGCGCGTCTGTGTGTTTCGTATATTTTCATTCTTTGTACGGCGCATATTCATGTTGTTGAATTAATTCATTTCAACCAATTCACATTTATTTTCATTTTCTTCCACAGAACACAGCTTAATAATTCTATGGATGATCATGAATACAACTGCTTGTCTGTAAGATGAAAGCAGAGATAAATAACTATATTTAAAGCAAGTAGCCTACAGCTTCAATCCAAACATAATTGCATCATCTGCACTTTTGCCACTCGGTCCAGCAGCGTGCACATCCAGAGATCTATGTTCTGAAAATCAAACAAACAAACAAACAAGCGAGCAAACTGAGGGATGCACTAAAATCATGTATAGTGCTTTTATCCAGTGGACAACTCATGCAATCTTAACTAGCGTATCAACAACAACAGCAAAAGTGATACCAAAGTCGATTTACTCTATCATCACCCGCAAAAGCGTCTTGATTAAGACTAATGAATTCGAACAGCTGTTGACGAGAGCGCTAGCTTGTTTTCAACGTAAGGCTAATCCGACTTACCACGCAATACTACCCTCATGGATTAGGTATAGGCGATGATTTTAGGAACAAAGAATCTATCGAATGTTGTTTAATACAATACTTTGCTAATGATGTCTTTATTAAACTTATCTCTATATTTGCTTCTTTTTTTTGGTGGGGGGGGGGGGCTGCGGGGAAGGCAGGGCTGAATTTGGGTCTCTTATAGAGTTTGGAGCACAGAAAAAAAAGGGAGGATATTGTTACAAACATTACTGCCTAAACAGTAATAAGATTTTGTTGTTCTCTGGTGAAAACTCAAGTAGATAAAACTCGTTAGCACTTTGCATGAGTGAATCCGTCTATTCTTCTATATTATAGCACCAACCTAACAAGGTATAGATAGAGTGAGTGGTACGTAAAAGAAGATTCTCTAATTCCTATACACAGAATCCGTAATACAGGACATATAAATTATCGTATAGTCAGTATAGGTTAAAAGGGATGGCTAGTACCTGATCAGTGGGAATCAGTGATGGGTGTGCTGGGGGATGATTGTTCCAATCCTTGTGGATTCATAAGAGTACATTATGATATATCTCTTGTTGTGTGAAAATTATTTCCTTCAGAATGGTTTCATATTTAAGTAATGTGCAGTTCACTGTTTCCAGGTTAGCATGCCTGTGCAGTGGGTTACATCTCGTTATTCCGAAGGTTCGTTATTCCGAATGCTCTTTATTCGTTAAAGAGATTCGTTATTCCGAAGGTTCATTGTTCCGAATTTCATTTTCAGATTAACTATTCTTCGGAATAACGAACCTTCGGAATAACGCCACAAATTTTCGGATTAACGAACCCTTTTTCACTTTCGGATTAACGAACCTCTAAAGCCATAGGTATAGGGAATTGCGTGTTTCGGATTAACGACCCTTCGGAATAACGACCCTTCGGAATAGTGAACCTTCGGAATAACGAACAGCACCCGTGTAGTGTCGGGGCAATCGTTAACAGCCCGTTAACGATCACTATTTTCCCCACTCCCTGCCCCCCCCCCCCTCTCTTAAAGTTCTCATTTTGCTCCTTGTAGTTATTATCCATACATCCTGTTTTGCACTCTCATTATGTAACTGCACAACACGATCTCAAGGTGCTCCGTGCTTTTATACGGGGACATGCTCCGAACAGTTCGCCAAACATTTTAATCCTACAGGGTGCTATAAAATCATGTAAATTTCAGTTTAATCCATAGTGATCATCCTCTTATTTTTTTTTCCAGCTGTAAGACAATGTTCTATATGTGATATCCTCAATGTCAAACAATGTCAAAGCTTTGCAGACTTATATGTAGGAAGGTGTTGACAGCATGTATACAGGAAAAAAAAAAGACTCAAGCTAAACAGCGTACAGATGGTTATGAGAATTGTGTTTTCTATAATTTTAATGTCACGAGCACGCTAATAAAACCGTTTACAAATAATGTTTCATTTCTAACACGACCGTCTACGGAATATATTAAGTAAATACGTATCCCATATTTTGATTTGAATACAATAGATTTTCAATTCATTTATTTACATCAAAATTTATCAAGTTTGCACGAAAAAAAAAAAAGAGATACGTGATCAAGTATGATAATGGCAGATTCATGAGAAGCATATAAAATAATTATGCTTATTGAAATTTATGCTTGGACAATAAGGGCAATGATGTGTATAGCTGACTTTCGAAACACAACCCTTGCCGGCTAATTTAAGCATCATAATTAAACCCACTACAATATATTTATGTTAATTTATTTCTATCTCAGATCTCCAACTATGTATACAATGGTGTATATAGTCTTCATGGGAACTAGAACCAGACTCATGGTTTCCTCTTTCGTAACTGAGTATGTTGCTCCCTTAAACTTGGGGAAAATTTTATGGATTATTTTTAGCGTGTAACGCCTTGAAAGATTCAAGAGTGTGTGTTAGTGGTAGTATGTGTGTGTGTGTGTGTGTGTGTGTGTGTTTATTTCATATTGTTTTGTCATCAAACTTCAAAATGATAAATGTCGCTGGAATTCGTGGGAATGACTGTCATCGGTCTCACTATACTGGAATAGAATATCCTCTTCAGTTTATTACATCAACACGAGCTATATGATTCTAAATTCATCTGACGATTGTCTTTTTTTTTCCCGAAGTTGTTTCCTCGAGTTCTATTTTTCCTTGTTTCATCTTTATACTTTCGATGAGGATGAATGGCAGAATCATTGTTAACCCACTTACAGTGTCTTAAGAACACTACACACAGAAATACCATCGAAACTGTTGCTAGTAGTAACGATAAACTTAAGAAAACTCTTTTCATATACCATTTTTTTCGTCTGATGAGATTAATCATGTGGTCAATGATGATCTTAACTCTCGCGAGTTAATATTTTATTTGACGTTCTGTTTTGGTTTTGTTCATGAGTTTTCTGACATGGGAGAAACAATTGTATCCTCGTTAAGTATGCCGTCAAAATATCTCTGTAAATTTCGAGGATGAGTCATATTATTGTGATAGGCATTTATACTTTCACCACTTGTACATTTAGACAGTTACAAGCAAAATCACTGACGAAGCATACCAAACAAGCGATATCCGGGTTGGCAGTTAGAAAATACCAGCTTCCTTAATACTTGGAACTTCATCCACATCTTTTTTTTTCTCTATATACATTTGGCTTGCATACTTAGTTCTTTCTTTTTGTCTCTAATATGTGTATAACAGCAAAGGGCAAGTCCCCTCCATGTTCAAGATTGGATGTAAATAAATAGAGAAACATCATGCAAGGAAGATGGCACAAGTTTCCAGAAATGACCTGTAATATATATTCATTGTACTGTATATTTCATTATATATATATATATATATATATATATATATATATATATATTTATATTTATATTATATATATATATATATATATATATATATATATATATATATATATATATATATACAGAGAGAGAGAGAGAGAGAGAGAGAGAGAGAGAGCGGTAACACTAAAGCGCATACGATTCCAATAGTTAAAACTGACTAAGATATACGGAGGAATATCACACAATCAGGATGGTTGTATAGGCCCACAGAAATGTGATTCGCTTAAAACAAGGAAAAGTTAAGAATTTTGGAATATCTAAGATTCACATATCGACACCTAACAGTAATGTTGGTTGCATACATACCTTTAATACATACCTTCCCATCAAGAAGTCATACGCTTAGGCCTAACAATCTCCAACTAGTTTAATTAAAAAAAAAAAATGTTGACAGATTCATGTTTTTGGTTGATAGTAGTGATTAAACTGCTGTCAGTATACCATTCGTCCCTGGAAGTCATGACTGTTATAGGTTGGTATAACACACAAAAAATACAATTATTATTTTGATCCCGAAGATGCAGACTTTATTTTTCGTTTATTGGTTTATGTTCAATTACAAAAGAAGTGTATAAAAATTAAGAAAGAAACTTGTCGAGGAGAGAGAATGAACGTTACGTCATAATCAATGTTAAGTCTTCTTCATTAAAATATCGATTGTGATTGTTATCACTGTGGTGTCAAAACCTGTTAAACTGGAAAGTTCCTTATTATCATTTGCAAAGCAAACTTTGACGATCCCTCTGAACAGTTTGTTTAATTCCCATTTTAGCATAGCCAACCTGGAAAAGAATCACGTGCTAATGTGCATAAACATAATAATGTAGCAGATGAAACTCAATGACGTATCATAACCGAAAAAAATATAGAAAGGAAATTTAAAAAAAGGTAAAGGAAGAAAGAAAAAAAATTTCTATACGTGCATGAATTCCAAGAACACAGAATAGTATCGATCAACTCAAATTCAGTTCAATTCAAATCATTTCCCTTTTCCGACAAAACATACATTTCACTTTCTTTTGGAATAGAGAATCAAACAGCTTAACGTGAAATGAATAGAGTATACAACAATTTAATGGAACCTAATAGTACTTATACGTTGTCATGAAAGTAATTAAAATGAAGTAAAAACAATATGCAATGTGCGTAAAATTGAGGAACCAACCAACCTGATTAAACAGGCATGACGGGGAGATAGAATGATTATATATCAATATGCAACGCATTTTCATCAGATATGCAAGTCGAAAGTAAGACACATTAATAGTGAGAAAACAATATAAAATTTCTCAAGCTGGGGAGCTGCCAGAAAGGAAACATGTACTATTCCAAAACAAATCTGCATGACCTCACTGATATTTTTATACCAATAGCAGTATTTTTGGCATCTTGTCGAAGCAGTTTCTGGCAAATAGGGAAAGATACACGTTTAGTATCGAGAGTACTAAAGGTTAGATTTGTTATGCTTCCTGTGATAGTATTTTTGAAAACCATACAAAATAGTTTTGTCAAATCTAACGCTTTATTTTGTTGGATGAATGAGTCGATGAAGTGAGAGTAGATATGTTTTCAAGCAAAAAGAAGCAATAACAAGAAATCAGAACTGTTTATCACGAATTTTATAGCGTGTGTCTTTAACCTCAATTAAGACAACATGTAATAATGTATTAAATACATGCTACAGTATTGCATGAACTACATGATAGGGTATATAGAACAACGGATACTTAATATGTTCGAACAAGGAGCGAGATTTAGATATAAGTGGAATTGAGCGTGGAAGTCTGTCCCTTTCCGTTGCCTGCCCTAACCCCGCCCCATCCCCCGTAAACCCACCAAAAGCATAAACAAAACAACAAAAAAACCAAAACGAAACCATAAAAAAAACCGGATTGCATTAACAAAACACAAAATAGTGCTTACAAAATATCAACAAATCAACTGTGAGAAGAATACATTCTCCTATACAAGATGTAAAGAAATATTTTGTAAGCGACCTTTCGCAAAATCGTCACTCATATCTCACCTCCTTTTATCACATTTCATTGCTTTTCTTTGCCACAGTGCAATATTGTTGTTGTTGTTTTGCTAAATTTGCCGCCATCAACCCCTCGTCAAACATCACTTCATTTTCTTCTTTTTGTCCCTTAAAGGGATGGTATAGTTTGGTTGAGATGGGGATTCAGGTTTAACTTTTTGCGAGATAATCTATATTAAAAACCACTCATATGAAATATCAAAGACCACTAAATATTCTCAGAGGAATTAAAAGTTTGCTTGATGGAAATTGGTTTTGATATTTTGTATATGCTTTTTAATATTTCAGGGAAATGGTTTCCAATTATCTCGCAGAAGTTAAATTTGAATCTCCATCTCAACCAAAACTATACCATCCCTTTAAGACCAATCTTCCTTCTCTGTTCTGGGCAAATTTGTTTGTTTTGTTATTTTGCTTTTAATCTATAAGAGAATATCTCTCATGTAATTTGTTACATTACGTGCGGGGAAAATGTACCTTACAAGCATTGCTTTTTAGCATTCCTCCCCATTTCCAGCATTTTCGTATGTTCTCAAAATATTTTGCAAACTTATAAATTTCGTTTGTTTTACATTGTAATGGATTTTATTCACTCTGTTTCTGTTTAAAAAAAAATGTATATAAGCTGCTGTTGGAAATGGAAAAATGAATGAATGAAATTTGAATTAAACTATGATATTGATGACTATACGAAAGAGAAAATCAACAAATTGCACTTCAAAGAAAAAAAAATAACTATAGAAGTAGATGCAATGATGCATTTCATGGGCAAATAGTGCATGACCGGGCATTATTTGCTCTGCTTATTACCTTGAATATTCTTGTTTTGACAGCTGTATTGCTGATATTGTGGGAATATGTCGCGCTAGATCAATTTCACGAAACCTGCATGGTGTGCTGTGAAAACAATGCTTTTGAGTGCGCTTCATGTTTACACAATTGTATTCGTATCCCATGTTTTCATGATTACAGTAAGTACTCTGTAAATCATATCTAACTATTCCGCCACCTGCAAGTTTCATTTCCTGTTGTTTGCTTTATTAGTGACAACACTGGCCTCACAGTAAACCGATAATCTTCGTTGTAATGTCAATTCTTAGACGTTTGTTATTGTTGTCTTTTCATTTATCAATATTCCGTACGCATAGTGCTTTATTTCCGTCCAACAGAAGTAATACAAACATAACGGAGGCATTTAATAAATGACATAATGATTATGTAACAGTTTATAAGAAGCACAATAATTATTTACCACAAAGTGTGTGAACGGGGGAACGTTCATACAATGCGATATTTTGTAGTTGTGACAAAAAGTAAATGCAGCGATGGAAAAGAATGATTGACTGAAAAGCAAAGCTTGCAAAACGTGGATTACTCGAAAAAATGCTGATATTAGATACTTGTATAACCAAATTTATCTATTTTTTTTATAGTTAAAGCATAAATATGTAACATGTTGCAGGTGATATGAAAATATATTATATTGTATATTATTATAGAACTTGTTTAAAAGTATAAGGTTTGTTTCCCCATCAGAACATAAAGAAATCACAAGTTTGCTTTTTTACCCAACGGTCGTTCAAAAATCAATAAAGAAAAAAGAAACGAAATTCAGAACTAAAATGTACATCGAAATATCGAGCTGATTGGACCATTAGTGTGACCTTACCTTCCATGTGAATACAGGCGTTGGGCCAGCTTTTGGTTTCACTTAACTGGCATTTCAAATGCCATAATTATACAATCAATATTTTTTTCTTTTTTTTTTATTACCATGCGGTCGCATTTTTGCCCCGAAACTTAATCTTGTCATCAAATGTTATGGCCATTTCCAAGTTTTACAGGAAAATCCTGGAGCTGAAGGAGAATTACACAAAGCAGAGTACCATGTTTTTTCCCCCTTTCCAGGGTTACTTCTGTTTTTCTGTAAGCCGACAGGATGCAGTGAACATTCAATGCTACAAAAATAATTCTCTGATGAGAGAACAGTCAGGAGACGAAGTTCCTGTTCGCTTAAATTTAATCTCCAGAGTTTTGATTACGATACCGTAGACGATCAATTATAGATATGTATATCAAAGATTCCGCGCAGACAATTATCTTTCTACCAATACTATACAGAGTGTACAAATCAGTCAGGTCAGTTGATGCCAATTTTCCACGTTCAGAGCTAACACACTCTAAAATGAAATAGAAAATCCAACACATTACGTGTTTTCACTTCTCAAACCTTTTGTAAATGTTAAATTTAGCTCTCAAAATGCAAAGCAAAATCTAGCACTAAAATTGTTGGATATAACATTTCATTTTTATCCAAAAGAAGAAGAAGAAGAAGAAGAAATGAAATGGTAAATCCAACATTTTGATTGCATTGAGTGTTATTATGAACATTTACAAAATGTTTGAGGAGGAACAATATATTAATAAAATGTTGGATTTGCCATTTCACTTTAAGCTCTCCTTTCTTAAGGTCCGACACAACATAACAATGCATAAACTTGCTTCATTTTTGTAATTTTTTACAAAACAATATTATTTACATGTCCCCACGAGGAGTTTGTGTTATATGTGAATGTTTTGTGGAATAAATTGAATTAAATTAATATTCAACTCATAAAGCTCACTTTTCCATGTTTTAATGATTACCACCTTCTCCCATTAAAGTGCATTCCGCGGGTGTGGCATTAATCTCTTAGGACTTATTAAGTGTTGACATGCTCAGTTTTTCTCCACTGTATCAGATTTTTGAGATGTATGCGGTGATGACAAGACTTAGAGTGTAACTCAGAACGTCCTCATACATAAATCATCACATGGCTTTCAAGCTTTACTCTGATATTATTGTTCTAGGCTGGTAAACGTCTGATACGGATCAGGTAGGTAGTTTACACGTGACATTGACTCAAACATCAGGCATTGGAATGAACATTTTCTTTCGAACCCCCGAGGAAAGCGCAGAGCGGAAGCGGGGGTTTGGGAAATGGAAGGAGGAGGGACGGGGCGCTGGCCCAGGGGGAAGGGGAGGGGGAGGGGAGTCTGGAGATGGAGGGGAGACATCTTACTCATCTTGTTGATTTGCATCGCCTAAACGGAGCAGTTTCATTATTCGACACAGCTATAATAACTAAAGACCTGCAATGTTTGGCTTGTTAGAGATATTTGGTTCCATGATTCCCTATCATTTTTTTTCCAAGTCAGTTTTCATTTTTTTTTTCCGTCCAGCAAGGAGTGAAACAAAATCGCCGGTATGATATAAAGCATGCGTAAAACAATCACATTGTTTGATTTATTTCAATCAAGGAAAAAAGAAATACAAAACGAACTAGAAATGTCGCTTTGGCGACTGGTATGCCTCCGCCATAATGCATGATTTTCCCAATAGGTCTAGATAGTACATGTGGACAATGTGTGATTACATTTTCACAAAATTGGCAAAATATTGAAATGACAAGTTTGTCACAAATGTGTTGAATGTTCACCTTCCTTGACCTAGGTTTAATTGGATGAATAGGAGAGCATGTATCTAGGGATTTAAGGACTTTAACTTGACTTTGACCCATTCATACATTTAGGCTTGAGTAATTTTCAAGGTACAGGTGTGGAGAAAAAGTGCAATTTCTGAATTGAATAGTAAATTGTTACCATTTTCATCTGGCCCTTGACCCTAAAATTCATAAGATAATCACTTTCAGGTAGAACATGCATAATATGTACCAAGTTTCAAGATAACTTGAGCCACTTCGAGATATGGAGGTAAAAGTTAGTTCAGCACTTTCACTTGATCTTTGACCTTTTGACCTTTGAGGCAAAAAAAGAAGAAAAAAAAAAACTTTCCAGAGAATTTCTATTAGGTTACACATGCGTACACTAAGTGTAAAAAAATAATAACCCTGCTGGCATTGCATAAATATGAGGGAAATAGTAAAATTTTGAAGTGTTGCACTTGACCTTTGACCCCTGACCTTTGACCCCATTAACCCTACATTCTCTAGATAATCACTTCCAGTCAGTACATGTATATACTATGTTCCATGAAGATACCTTGAACAATTTTCCAAGGCACGGAGAAAAAAAAGACGTTTGATATTTTTACTTGACCTTTTGACCTTTGACCTCACGACCCAAAATTTCACCAGAGAATCTTAATTGGGTAATACATGTATACACTAAGTTTCAAGAAAATATCTTCAGGCATTCAATAGATATGGCGAAAATAGTGAAATTTCATGTATTTGACCCTGACCTTTTGACCTTTGACCTTTGACCTCATGACGCAAACTTTCACCAGAGAATCTTAATTGGGTAATACATGTATACACTAAGTTTCAAGAAAATATCTTCAGGCATTCAATAGATATGGTGGAAAAAGTGAAATCTTATGTATTTGACCTTGACCTTTTGACCTTTGACCTTGAGCATGTGCACCCAAAAGTTGATAGGCACAACTTCACCCCCTAATACACATACATGCCAAGTTTCATTAGGATACCTCAACAGGTTTTGATAGTTACCTTGTCCACAAAATTCATTACGGACGGACGGAAGGACGGACGGACGGACGGACGGACAACCCGAAAACATAATGCCTCCGGCACCACTTCGTGGCGGAGGCATAAAAATGAATCGCAAAGTATGTAATAAGATAATGATATAAGGGTTACAGCTCGTTATTCCGAAGGTTCGTTATTCCGAAGGCTCTTCAGTCCGAAGATTCGTTATTCCGAAGGTTCGTTTTTACGAATTTTATATTCGGATTAACAAATCTTGGAATAACGAACCTTGGGAATAACGCCACAAATGTTTGGATTAACGAACCCTTTTTCAATTTCGGATTAACGAACCTCTAGGTATAGGGAATTTGTGTGTTTCGGATTAACGAACCTTTGGAATAACGAACCTTCGGAATATCGAACCTTCGGAATAACGAACAGCACCAGATATCATAAGTGGTATAAGTAAGAACACCTATGCATGCTTTGAATGATAACAATAGAATAGGTATATGGCTGTATGGAAATAGAGTGGTCTACTAAAAAGCTATGCTTTTAATACGCATGGATCACTCAAAACATGATGTACACATCATCATTATTCAAACCGTAATTATTTTGAAGTACAGAAAATACAATTTCAGGCAAATCTAACAATGTTCAATTAAAGTTGCAAACACTATTAGATGTACCGTGTGTACCCAACGGAAGAATGGTGAAAAAAAAAATGAATGTCATCCACTCCTTTGCCGTCATCATCATCGTCGTCGTCGTTGTCGCTGTCATCGTCTCCTGCGTTATTCTCGTGGACGACAAAAGTACACGCCACCACGTTTTTCGGGATGATATGGGTATTAGCGTCAATTCGTAACAATGTTAATGAGTAATGTCTGTTTGTGTTAGACCCACTCTGAACATGGAAAGCCGTTTATTACAGGAATGTCACACTGTTGACTGGGAAAGGAGGGTAGGTATGCACGTCACATCCCATCATGCCCCTGAGCGGAAGTGGTAACACGGATCCAACACCATGTGACGATTTCTCCTGTTTCCGTCTTCTGTCGAACCTGACTGCAATGTCATCGATAATCTGTACAGGAAACTTTCGATGAGGAGGAATCACACGAAATGGAAGAAAATTTAGTGTTATTGTCCCAACCAACAACAGTCGCCGCAGTTATATTCCCCAGCCCGCACGTACACCAAATTTATGTTGGCACCAAGACAAGGAAATCAAAGTCTCACTGAAGTCACTATACGTTTACTGGTAGACATTACGGAGAAATGATATTTCATTTATAGGGGTAGCTGTCCTCATTTTGCAATATCAAAACACGGAATGGTTTGGAAGGAAACGGCTAACCACAACTTTAAATGCCATTTTGCGCTATTATATAGACAAATAGTCGCACCATTTTCCTACCCTTACATTATCCTATCACTTTAATGCTTTCTTGAACAATATTCTATATAGCTAGAGTTTCCAGCAGCATGGTTCTGAACAGGATAAGTTCTGGATGGGATATTCGAACAAGTGGGTTCGTTGTTGTTGTTGTTGTTGTTGTTGTTGTTGTTGTTGTTGTTGTTGCAGTAAATCTTCCTCTCTCAATTTCTTTGCCTCTTTATCTGTATGTCTGTCTGTCTGTCTGTCTGTCGGTCTCTCTGCCTGTCTGTCTGTTTGTCTGTCTCTTCCCCTTCCTCCCTCCTTCCTTAAAGGCATAATTCACCCTCTGCAGATGAAACAAAAACCCAACATTAGTGCTTTAAATTATAGTTCTAAAATATGAGTTAGGGATAGAAAGAACCACTATAAAAACTTGAGTCCATATAATAAATTTTAAGTATTGTTAAATACACAAAATGTGAACAAAAGTTATGATAACAATGTTTCCAGACTAAACTGTCATACAGTTACGGTTTATTGAGAAAAATACTGATATCTCCTTATACTTAAGGCTTTATGTCATAAATTTCATATGATAGGATGTTTTGTGATACAACAGACCTACACATATACATCAAATGTGATATTTTGCACATTTTTTAAATCACTTTTCCCAAAGGTAAACAGGACCTTCCCATCCTTCCTCCCTTAATACCTCCCTCCTCCCCTCCATTCCCCCTCTCTCCTTCCCTCCCTTCCCCCTCGCTCTCCCTCCCGTTTCTCTATCGCTCCCACACTTCGGGAAGCCGCATTGATTTGTCCCGAAACACGAAAGGAACATTTTCATCCGGACACGAACTTTAGATTTCGATACGACACAGTATGCCCTCTTGTATCTAGCTACATATCAAAACTTGCCAAGAGGAAACAAAACACGCTCTGAGCCAAAACTAAAGACTAAAGTCTTGTCTCATGCAGAGAGTGTTGAGGTCCTCTTGAACAGTTTTGATAGCTGTCATGTGCACAGTCAGATGATAAGTGGGGATGCAAGGAAATATCACTTTCTCTCAGTTCAATAGGTTCTAATAAGTTAAGAACACACACAATATTTGTTATTATACATGATATATTTTGTTGGTCATTATCATTTGTGTTAACACTGTTATTGATGTCACCATTAATTTGTTTTTCTTCTCCTGTTTCGTCTTCTATACAATTACTATCATAATTGTTATCATCATTATTATCACTATCATCAGATGATCATTATCATTATCTATCTTCATGACTATTACCGTCATTATCATAATGACGACTAGTGTAGTAGTAATACATTTGTAATTTTATAATTTTTTGATCTATTCTTGTTGTATCACGTACGTCCTATCAAGGGTTACAGTTCGATATTCCGAAGGTTCGTTGATCCGAAAATGAAACAAACAAAAAATCTTTTGTTGATCTGAAAATGGAAAAAAAAAAAGTTCGTTATTCGGAAGGCTCGAAACGTAATAAATGTGTGCACTTTCTTTTCATTTTCTGATTACGGTGACTGTTCACCGAGAGTTTCCCTGTATAATCCTGCCAAACACAACCATGGATGCGTTCGATACCATCTCCTCGCTATTGAGGCTCTATTATAGTTTCCTCGATCTAGTGATTCGATATCAGTCTGCTTGTTTGTTTCTTTGTTGCGTGTTTTTAATCTGAGAACATGGCTGGGTAGTAGCCCATATTCAGCTGCAGTAAAGCTGGTCCTCCGTAGGGTCCAGTACAGGTATAGCTGTCCAGTTGGTTATGAGGCCCAGGCCCACTTCACCAGGTTGTGCACCCATCTCTTTGCAATGAATGAAAGAAATGGGCCTGAGTTGTGGCTCTCTCACACAGGAGACCTCCATTTTATGTCCTATTCAATTAGAGATATAGTGTTATGCCTCGTACTATATAGGGACGGTATGAATACATGCACATTGCTCATTTTAATAGACTAACAGTGAATCGAACTCGAGTTGGTGTACGGCACTGATACAGCGCGAAAAAAAATATATATATATCAGCATTACGACACTATGACGTAAGTAATATAAGAGTCACATGAAAGCAGACACTACAGAAAGATCAAAAAGTTCGTGGCACTGTTTTCTTCTCAGATCAGGTTTATTTGGTCTTATTTACACAGGACAGCCTCTTCTTTCTCCCAAGGGAGCGAGTGAGAGAGGATGACAAGGATACACTTCTGTAAATGAAGTGGTTAGGCAGATAGATGGGTCGATAGATAAACAAGAAAATGAAATATATAGATAGATACATGGAGATATGCATAGATGAACAGAGAGATTGTATGGTAAGAGAGAGAGAGAGGGAGAGAGAGAGGGAGAGATAGAGAGAGATAGATACATATCCCTAGCTATAGATATAAAACAGATAGATAGCTCGAGAGGGAAGCCGGAGAGAAGATCGTGTAACGTTCTGTGAGGAGAGAAATAAGTACGATTTCAACTGACTACGGAACACGTATGACATCTATCTCATAGAAACAGCAGCAATGCGGGGGGGGGGGGGAGGCGTGGTGTGGAACACAATGAAAATTCTTAAAATCAAATGAGCATTCGGTGTGTGAGTGCACAACAGTTTGGTATGTTCAACATGTAATCGACTATAAGACGTATCAACTGCATGCAGATGGATCCAAGTGGGGCCCTACCCAGGAGATAACGCACCTCCACGGCAAAACACGGCGGTGAGAACGAGTCGTGAACTCCCGAAACTTCCCGCGTTGAAAACAATTGAACAGAGCCGTGTTGTGACGCGGCAGTGCTCCAATTTATTCTATATCATTAGATAACAGCAATGGTTGTTTGTGGGTCGTTTACGATTGTATGCTAATAACCTAATCTGTTTTTGGCTGACGCTGATTGGTTTGTATCTGGTAAACATGATTAACAGCCATCCGGTATGGCCATATAGGTCTGATAACTCTTGTTATTGGACCAAAGCCAAAGAGAGTTATCTTTCGTAGTAGTATCCATCGCTGTCGAAACAACAGCAACAAACAAATTGAAATTACAAACTAAAAATCAAAACAAGAAACATCGATCGGATACGACATCAACATTCAATAGATCAACAAAAGAGAAAGAAAAGCATGATTTGTCTTCACAAGGACGTGCATTTAACAAGGCATTGAAATCTATATATTGCTGTAGTCAATATACGATAGAGGAAAATAAAATAGGCATCTTTCGATTGAGATTATCAGAAACACTCGTGAAATGTAGTTGTGTATGGAAGACAAGATGTTTCTACTCATAAATTTTCAGTCATAATTTGCAAAGCTTTAATAATACGCTCTCTCGTTTGCCATTTTAATTTTAATCGCACGAAGCTACTATATAGTTCTGGAGGTGTATTGAATCAGTACCAGCATTCTTGTAAAGACTGATGTTTGGTCTATCTTTTCAGGAGAATGAAAAAGTGAGCATTATAAGGCGTGCATTTTATCACCCCCCCCCCCCCCTTCCGAAAGACAAAAAAAAAAAAAGAAGCTAAGTGGTACAAAAGACGTCATAGATGCGCATCAGTGTGTACTCCTCAACAAGGAAATGTACATCAATCAGAAACTCTGAGTTGGAATATATTGTCTTATACTTACATCATTATTTCGTTTGTCTTCATAAGAGTGTGTTGCGAGTTGGTTCTTTCCCTCTGTTTTTCTGTCTGTCTTTCTGTCTTTCTTTCATTTTTTCCTCTCTGTCTTTAATAGGGCACAGACTATCTAAATGGAGAATACCCGTGTTTCACTGATTCACATCTGCAGGAGATCAACCGGAGAAAAAGTGTGCGTGGGTGAATATAGACCAAGGGCATCGAACTATCAATTGTATAATAACGCAGAATAGCTTGTCCTTGTTGGGTTTTTATTTGACATTCCCCTTTTGGAAAACAATGAATAACCCAGTGGAAAACAGGATTTTGCTTCTTACACATTCTTTATTTTTTTATTATTATTTTTTTTTACAAGAACAGACACAATATCACTTTCAATTTGAAAGTTTCAGTACCATATTGTCCGGACGAGGCTATCGGTATATTTGTTTGTAATGAGTCTATTGTACAGGAAAAAGATTCACGTATTCAGGGGAAGTATGTGCGTGTGTGTTTGTGTGTAAGTATGTGCATTTATATGTCTGTGAATGCATCTGTGTGTATTACTATGTGCCTGCTTTTTCGGGAGGGATATTTCATTTTCACACAGTCAATCGCCTATAGGTAGATTGAACTATGATTTAACGCTCTGTTCCCATACCATAGTGCACAGCTTGACGAGAAAAGATAAGAAAACATTATGTACTGATGTGATATTGCATAACCAGTTCGTTCAAACTGGAGTTGAAATAACCATTGAAATGTATTGAGTAAAAACAGGTGGATGTGGGGAGGTCGTTCCTGGTAGAATACCCCTGTGCTGCACTTAGTGTACCCCGGCTGTAATATAGGGCCTGTAACTTTGTGCCACTCTCTGGCCATTGATAGAGCTACGGCATGCTCTGGTTAGATTTATTGTCCACCACATACTATAGAGATATAGAGTAGTCACGAGTGTATTCACATACAGTATCTGTATGCTCTACAACAGCTGCACAGACGTAAACCGCCCTCTTTGGTTTATGCTCAGCTGATGATAAGTCTATACGAGCGTGCTTATTCCGGAAAACAGACGCACGTTGTGACGAATGCAAACTGTATTAGCTATCGCTGCACGGTCAAGTAAAGTTTGTAAAAACACTTTAGTGAGCAAACGACTGTCATCACAAAGAGACTAGTAGACAATTTTGACACACAGACACACGCACACACAGACACACACAGGTCTATTATATATCTATTACAATAAACTTTTTGTTTTTTTAAGGGTTGGGGATGTGGGCCGTATATGTGTGTGTGTGTGGGGGGGGGGGGTTAAGGGTTAACTAATTCATTGTGATCTCGTTAATTGACTGAGGTGATAATTCCTGTGACGTAGTTTTATAATTTTCATAACTATTTTGATTATATTTCATAATGTTCATAACTCATTATTTCATAATGTTCATAACTCATAAGTCTATCAGCGTTTGAACTCGCCTTCCCCTAACGTCACATGTCATTTCCTGGTCGTTTCAGTTCAAAGTTCATGTTCGTGAGTGTATTCACTATAGAGTTCCATGCAGTCGAATCTCATTCAGTTCAGTCTAGTTCAATTAATTTTGTTCTACATTGTAGTTCAATTCAGTGCCGTTGAATTCAACAGAACTCGGTTTGTTTTCCAGTTCACTTAAGTTCAATATATTTCAGTTCACTCGTGTTCAGATCATTTCACTTTGGTTCATTGTAGGTCAGTTCAATTTAGTTCAGTCTATTCTATAACAACTCAATTCAATTTAGTTTGATTCAGCTGATTACACTTCATTTCAATTAAGTGCTGTTCAATTCACTTGAATCGGTTCATTTTCTACTTCAATTTAGTTCAATTTTCTTTAATTCACTTCTAGTCATAACATTTCGATATGGTTTATCTTACGTCAGTTCAATTTAGTTCAGTCTATTCTATTACAAATCAATTCAATAACTTCAATGCAGCTAAGTTCACTTCAGTTGAATTCTGTTCATTTTCCAATTCAAGTAAGTTCAACATAAGTTCAACATTATCATTTCAGTTCACTTCTGTTCAATTCAAGTTACTTTGGTTCCCTCTGCATAGGTCAGTTCAATTGCAGTTCAGCCGTTTCAATTACAATTTAGTTCATTTCAATGTAATTCAATTAATACAGTTTTGTTTAATTCAGTGCAGTTTAATTTATAGTTCAGTTCATTTAATTTCAATTTAGGTCGGTTTAATTTAACCCAATATCAGTAAGCTCATACTGCCGTATACGTTCATATCAAAGAGTTATTGGGCTACACGGAGCAAACTCAAACTAAAAGCAGAGAAGGTACAGAACATATATGGGACATTACCATGTCGTCCACTCCTTCTGAAAGGGCTCATAACAAGACGTTGCCGTTTTTGATATGACTGATTCGTTATACTAATGTTCTCCCACAATAACAAGGTCGTCCTAGAAGAAGAACCATAAAGAGCTGCAGACCTATACATTATCGAGGTGATGTTTACAAATTCTTTATATTATTCTACCCTTCGTTTTGTGGATTTAAGATTCAAACGGAAGTTGGCAGGAAGACGATCATCGGTGATTGGTTGAGAACAGGTCGTACGAGCAGCTTCCTTTGTTTGTCTGTGGTTTAGTTGGGCATTGTTCTCCTATGGTCACGTGGGCGGTTGGGTGTCACATGGTAGTGAAGAAAAAGTTCATTGACCGAAAAGTATGACGGGGATTCGGTCGTCATCATAACAATTTAACCGTCCTGTCGCCTGATACAACCAGGTAAGGGTTCATCATGATATGCTTATCTATACCATTTGTGAATATAACATATATTATTGAGTTGTTGATCTTCTCTGGACAGTTTCAGGAATTGGAAACGGAAATTCAATCTGAAGTATATGAAAAATACTAATGCAATTACAAGCTGCGCCCGACGAGTTATTTTTGTTGCATATCATTATACAACTGCTCATGCATATATATCTATATATATATATATATAATATATTTATTCATTTATTTATTTTATTTTATTTATTTATTTTTTTTTTTGTCAAGGGCAGGAAAACATCCATAAAACAGACGAGGGCGTGATCGAGTACCACCATCAGACTATCATCAGACTATTTAGCTCATTAAAGTTTATTTGTCCCTTTTGCCTTTTGCAACCCTGGAAATCAGATTCCTTTCATAAGCTGGTATACGTTGCAGAGGTATAGGTTAATTCAGACCTTTCCTCATAATAATAAAACTAGAAACTTCTTTACGGTGCAGGGGCAAACAATAATATTATGTTACAATCATTTCCAGTGAAATTGTTCGGACCCGAAAAAAATACTCCAGTTAAGATACATTCTCGGTACAAAAGGGGAGCGTATCTCGACTGACATTGGAACAGTTTTTGTCGAGCCCACCGGAGGTGCGGGGAGACTGAGGAATCGCCTGCGGCGTCTGTCCGTCCGTCGTCCGTCCGTCCGTCCGTCGTCTGTCCGTAACGCTACAAAAACTTAAATAACTCTTTACTCTGGGCTTCAATTTCAATCAAACTTCGAGGGAAGAGGGGTCATACAAAGTTTCACATTTTACCATACATGAAGGTCACCTCAAGGTCAAAGCTCACAGGCAGGGGTCAATGAACTTTAGGGCCCAATGTTAAGTTTTTATGGCGCGTTTCTGTCATGGGTCATAACTTTTGATCCATAACTCTATTTGTGACCAAACTTGGATGGTAGATGTCCCTTGGGGAGTGGATGGTTACCACAAGGTCAAAGGTCACAAGCATGGGTCAACAAACTTTTAGAGCCCAATGTTAAGTTTTTATGGCGCATTTCTATTATGGGTCATAACTTTTGATCCATAGGTCCGTTTGTTACCAAATTTGGATGGTAGATGTCCCTTGGGGAGTGGATGATCACCACAATGTCAAAGGTCACAAGCAGGGGTCAACGAACTTTTAGAGCCCAATGTTAAGTTTTTTTTTTATGGCGCGTTTCTATTATGGGTCATAACTTTTGATCCAAAGGTCCGTTTGTTACCAAACTTGGATGGTAGATGTCTCTTGGGGAGTGGATGGTCACCACAAGGTCAAAGATCACATGCAGGGGTCAACGAACTTTAAAGGCTCAATGTTAAGTTTTTATGGCACGTTTCTTTTTTGCCATAAATTTTTACTCTTTTATATCTCTTTTTATCTGATATATCTCTTTTTTTATCTGTTATATCCCATTCGCGTACAATTTCTTGTACGCGAATGGGAGAGACACATTGTGTATGACACTTGCCTTGTTCTTTTTTTAACTCTTGGGGTGTTATTATCTTGAGATTTCTGAATGTTGGGAGACACTTCAACTGAACTGAATTGAATTCTTCAACTGTACCAAATTTTGTGACGTCAGCAAAAGGGATATCCGACCTTTAAATCTGATTTTGACACCTTGCAACCTAGCTGCGTAGATGTTTATGGTAGCGAATATGAGCTGTGCCTTGAGATTGTGATCATGAAATAAAACTATTTCTGATCAAAACCTCACTTCAACTGAATATCCCGCGGTGACTATAATTATGAATTGCTTTGCCCCGATTTGTTTTCCAACCATAATTTTCACATGCCGTATGAGAATTCTTTCGAGGAATCGTGTATACGCCAAAAAACCTCGAAAATTATTTTGAGCTAATGACTTGTTATCCCTTTGTGTTGGTTAAAAAGGCATAGCCATAATTATCAACACAAAACCAATGACGGGAAGTCAAATCAACAATAATGAGCGAATCGAGAAATATGAAAGAAGAGAAAGCAACGAAAGAGACAGAAACAACTCCAAACATAATTACTACTACTACAAAAAATACAAATCCAAAATTTAATGGCACCTAGTCACCAGATTTCAAAATAGCATTATCAACCATTAATGCTCCATCATTTATTTAGCACTTTATGTGGATTCTGGACTGACCTAGTTTTCTTATTGTGTGCACAGATAAGTTGGTCGCAAGTGAAACAAGCCTACAAACAGATATAATTATTTCCGCCACTATACGAATTCAAACAACAAACAGTCATTGCACTTTTATGTTTTGATTTTCACATCACAGTAGTCCTTTAACCATCTGTGTGCCACGTTTATTTCCTGGTCATCGGAATGTGTGTGAAATGCGAGCACGTTTGACTCATTTGCAGAGAAGGGGTTAATCAAGAATACAAACAGAAACAAGATAGCCAAGAATAACATTACCAACAATAATAAGAAAAGCGATAACAGCAACAACAAAACCCCACTTCCCTCGCCTCGTTAATCAGATAAGCATCGCTTGAGATTAACAAAATGTTCATTTGAAACTGCGAAAAGGCGTGAAATTACGCTTGTTTACGGCATATGCACGCTACGAGGACTATATTTGTAAGGGCAAAGTCATAGCAGTTACTAATGCTGTGGGAAATGGTCAGAGTTGTATACTGTCAGACTATAGGCCTATAATTCTGCCGTTGATACGTGTCATTTCCCTGATCATTATGTCTTATGGAAGATGGTCGCAAACCATTGGATCTATGTACATTTATTATTATTGCTCATGTGACAATTATAAATACGGATGAATACATTTTTCTGTAGAAGTCCCTATCCATGTTAATAGATTTTTACAGACAAAAGTATTAAAAGAGAACAGTGAAGTTTTCATAAGAGTCACAAAGTATTCGCTTAAAAGTGGTGGTGATAACCGTCGCCTGCAATCTCAAATGAATTAAAAAAAAATAATATGTCGCTGATGATGTTCTTGCTTGTCCTGTTGCCTCTCATAATTCTTACATATAAGTTCCAGGTTTTAGACTGATCGTGAAATGAAGAGAGTGCTGTCCTTTATCAGCTTATTATACAGTCACGATTACGAAAAGCGTTTGTTCATTTATTTGTGCGTTTAATAAGGCCCCAATATTATGCTCGGCTTATCATCCTTATTGGGGATCCTCCTGTATGGTACTTTGATTTCATTTTCCTTTATGAAATCTCTATTCTCTCTCACAATGATTTCCTTACCTTTCATGTGCAAAATCAGCCATGGATAAGAATGAACCATTTGTATTTTATTCTTCGAAAGTGATTTCGTTTATTACTTGTACCCTGCAGAAACAATAAAATGAAATAAAATAAAATAAAATGATATGAAACTTTACGAATGTCGTTGTTGGAGATCTGTAGCGCTACAACATTAACCAGATATAAATGTAAAAGCTTGCGTTTGACGTCAAAAACAATGGGAGATTAAATGGTAAATTACTCATTGTCGTACAGGTTAGATATTTTGGTGGTATCAATATTATAGACACACAAAGTGACTTGATTTGAAGCAAAATAATTTTGCTTGAAGATTATTGGTGTTCACCATACCTACGCCATTTTACCACCCTTCCTCGATCTCCAAATAGACTTTGATCATTTAAATGACCTATTATCGGTGAAGCATGAAGCGTTCACGGGGTAAAAACGACCCAAGGCTTCCTGTTTACGCCAGTGAAACTCCACGTCTCAGGTTCAACATGAAGGCAATGCGCTACGTCAGGCTGCGCGCCGTCCAAAGATAACAATTACTATATCGTCACTTCCGGTGTGCCGAGTATTAAAGAACCAGAACGATTAATCTTTGACGTCGACAATGGCGAGGTCATGCCGGTCACATGACCACAGCGGACCACAGGGTTGATGCTGTGACTGCATCGACACCACATGGACAGACATGGTATGATGTCACGATGACGGCTGACTAGCCTATAGGAAATACTATGTCTCAAAGTTCATACAGCTACGTCACTCTTGGTACAGTATACCGGAAATGACATTTTAAAAAGGGCAGATGATGGTGATGATTTAAATTGTGACTTTACGTGACCTCCGATCAGACACCGGAAGTAATACATGTAACCCGTGGTCATATAGGACTAGGTGTCATTTGACAGGTGTGATTGCGGTGAGCATGCGTTTGATTAACCAACAGCCTACGCAAACTTGTTTTGCCATGGAGTAAATCGCTGGGGAAATGTATTATAACGAACGGAACTTGTTCACTGCCTTTGAGTACCGGGTAATATAGAACTGCTCATTTTAAATACCATTAACATTGCATGGCCCAATATTAGTCAGAAGTAACTACAGGTGTGACAGTTTGTTTCAATTTATCATGTTGATTATTCCTCTACCATGTCCACGATTTTGTCCTCTTTTTTTTTTCTTGCCAAGCATCTCTTATACAAACATTACGAATCATTCGCGTTTTGTGTGTGTGTGTTTTTTTTTTTACATGACATTAATATTTTAAACAGGAGATGATTTGACATAGTATTTGTAATTTATTTTAAACAAGAAAAAAGGTTTAATTTGAACGAAAAGATCAGAACATCAGGCATTTAAATGGGCATTTTAAGTACGACAAAGTAATATACTTTTAATGTTCAACACAAATTGTCACGGGACAATTTATTGTGGTTTCAACCACATATGCCATTTATAGGAAATGATAAAGGGCATCGACTCAATGTATTTCCCATTGGCCTTTCACAAAACAAAATTAACTGTAACATTCTCTTTGAATGTTAATGAATACCCTGATAAAACTTTTAGGTTACTTTCTTTAAAAAAGAAATATATGTGCTGTCAACGCATCATATACAAGCAACAATTTCATGGCACTGATTTTCTTTTGAATGAAAACAATAATAAACACAAGCAACATCAACGTTAACAAAAAGAACAACAATTCCAACAACTACACCAATAACAACAGCAGCAGCAACAACAACAACGACAACATTTGTTTATTCTTCTTTCGCACTGCCAGGTAAGCAGTCGGGAGCACAATATTTCATCACCTGTCACAGGGACCGGTGCCGACATGCCGGTGACTTTTGGTGGGATAATAGTCTCATGTGGATGTTTGGCAGGAATAGTCTCGGAAGTGATTAATGCGAACGTTCCAGACGAAACATTAAAGGAGCATGGGGAAGACAGTGAAGAGAAGGTCAATTTCAAAACTTCAATCTGCAAAGTGATTACACTGTGATGTCACATTTACTAACATACTGAAGAATCCTGGAAATATATTCTATTCTGTAATATCTATTCCATTTTCTGAACAATTGCCGAAGGCAAAACTGCAGTGTTGCGAACAAAATTTTGAAATATCAAATCGCGCGAAATCTCAGATAAAATCCAATTAGAATAATATGCGCTATATCAAAAAAAAAAAATCTGAAGGTTAAATACACGCAATGTGTAATTAAATAAAACGTTGGCCACTGAAACTATTTGTGTGTGTGTGTGTGTGTGTGTGTGTGAAAAGAGATATGTGAAGACATTTGATTTCTATAACCTTTTATGATAAATAATATGTAATGTTACATTCACGCACATGTCGCTCTATTTTCCTCGACTGTGAAATCATTGTTAAGACAATGTGGGCCTGAAACTCCTCAATCGAATAAAATTGATTATTCTAGGATTTAAAATCATCAAAAGAAAAAAAAATGTAGATATACATAAATATAAATCTCATTGTATAAATCTCATCGGCTTTCATGAAATGCTATATTTCTTCTATGCATGTGTGAAAACTATATATGGATATGCGTATATATACATATATACATTTTAACAGGTGACTACGCATTGTTCTGAGCATAATGTTTTGGAGCTTTTTCCCCCCTCCTTACCTATTGACGTTCGTTCATCACCGTTTCCTGGTTTTACGCGGAAATTAATTTCATAATCATTATTCATTCTCTTTGTGGATTTGAAGTACAAGACTTATAACTTAGTGTATTGTTTCTCATGTTTATTTCACAAAAGGTATGAAAACATTTGTAACACTGCAGTAGGCACGCAATGTGAAAAAAAAAAGTAAGAGAAAATATAGATGTGAGAATATATCAAGCCAATTTGTGACATAAAAATTCCTAGTGGTATAACGAAACAAGCGAAGAAGCAAAAACAACATGCATGGTAGAACATTCGTGAAGTAAGCTTGTAGCTATGTTCAAGTATATGACTTCAAATTTAAGTACGGAGATCGAAAATAATATCACAGAGTAAAACAATTCACAGGGATGGAACGATTTGAAACTGATAGAAACTTGAATCATAAGACATTCAAAATTGCATAGACCTTCAGCTTCCCAAGGTAAGTTGGCAGATGGAAGCCATCGTAGGAATTTGATTGGTGAAGTTGGTAGCGTATAGGCCCTAATAGAACAGATCAATTCTGGCATCTTTGATTATAAAACGTCGTTATTCCCATGTCCTTTTCCATCACCTCATTGCATTACTAAAACTTTTGAAGCTTAAAGATCAAATCGTGGAACGAGGCTGCTCTTAACAACTCTTTGCAGTCTCCATTTTTCCACGTAAATAAGGTTTGTCAACGTCTGTGACTAACACTGATTTCTCACTAATCCTCTCTCCGGCAGACGACAGGGAACACCGCATTCAAGGTGACAACAACAGGCAGATTCTCTTCGAAGGGACATCAAATTAAAGACTTAACTGGAAAACGTCCGTCTTAAACTTTTTTGCCGCCTTCCCACGAGCTCTAAATGAAGGTCTCTTTACTCGGCACTGCCAGCAAATCATACCATCTAATTCTGATGCGAGGGCGCTTGCACAGGAGACGCTGACATTTAAAGGAGTCATGGTACAGTTAATGCAGTAGCCTCTATACCTGACTGTATACGATGCTTGCTTACAACCAATACCGAGCACATGGAAACGTCCAGGATGACTTGATATTGATGCAGTATTGGACTTATTATTTCCCGTCCGCTTTTATGTCGGTCGATTCAACGAAACCACATCTATAGGATTTTTATAGATGCTCTTTTTATTTCGCCATCAGCGGCATTGCACAGGCCTACTTTTGTGATTTAGATTATACATGAAATTTAGATTTTTTTTTTTCCATTTCTGGATAATGAAGAGTTTTGAACGAATTCCTTGAGGCAGTCGCAACACATCTGTACTGCAAGAGGACAAACAAAAATTGAAAATGATACACTTAGTGCGTTTACTTGGACACCTCATGATTAAAAAAACAAACAACGCATGACTTCTCCACATATCACGACAACATCGTAACTATTAGCCTGTCCATAGACCAGTTCGTAATTCCACTCTTCGCATGAGCAGAAAAAGGTCATTTGTACCAACATGGATTTTGGTTTATTAATTCACTAAGATAAGCATCTGTGATGTGATGATTATCCATGTGATCCTCATCTAAATAGTGCTTGCCAGCACATCCACCTGACAGCCAGCCTGGTATTTGGCAATATCAAAAGAAAAAGGTTGTTATTGCATTCAATAATGACTTCAATAATGAATTCAAACAATGAATTAGATGCCTGCTAAAGTGTCAACTGACGGATTATTCTGGTCACGTGGTCTAAACTCAATTTCATGTTTTGTTTGAACACGAATTCCATAAATTGCTTATGCATTATACCGCTTTGAAAGCGAGTGAAGTGCCTGACCAACTGAGAAAAAAAAAGAAAGGTCATTTGTACCAAGGTGTACATGAGCTAATTACAAACTGGCTTATTGGCTGCGATGGTGACGTTAAACCAGAAATCAGTCAGTATTCAACAATGACGACACTATTAAACAGCTTCTATTCTCATTATTTTCAATTTCAATGACAAGTGAAACAAACAATGAGAAAAATGAGCATAATCTGTTTACTCTGATGAAAAGTTTCTTCGTCAAATAATTCGGCAGAGTACTCAACGCAAATTACAGTGGTTGTTTCTTCGGGCCCTAGCTGTCAAGCACAGTAAGAAACAAACAAACAAACAAACAAACAAACAAACAAACAAACAAGCAAACAAAACATAAATATCAGAATTCAAATAAACCTCAAGGAATATTGCACAGTTATGTTTGCAGGACAACTCACTGTATATTTGGCTCTATAGTCTCTTACGTCAATACGTTATCTTCTGCGAAAATAAAAATATAAGTACTGATATATCCTAATTTTCCTTTACATCTTGGTGCTCGTCTTCGTGAAGATCCCAGTCATCATGACATCTTACATCTTATGCGGCATTTTTTTTTTGTTTTTTTTTTTCGCAAGAGAGAGAGAGAGAGAGAGAGAGAGAGATAGAGATCTAAGAAAACTTTGTTTTTCTCTCCTTTTAAAACTCAAGAAGGAAAGGGGGAGAGGTAGACAGGGATCAACTACTCCCTATCTTATAATTTTTGATAATATTTTTATCTGAGGCCCAATCGGCCAATCAGAGGCCTTTGGGAGCGATTCCCAGCAGATGGAAGACACCGCTAGTCCCGACTAAAAACTAGAGTTTCGTGACTAATGCACGTGAGGTAGGTATCTCACCGCATTTCTCGTGCATCTCGTTATAGTTTTGTCGTTTTTGTTGTAGGTGTTGTTTGTTGTTGTTTTACTTGTTGACTCCCGGAAAGCAATATGTGGTTAGAGGTGGGATGGTTATTTAAAGGGCTGGTATAGTTTTGGTTTAGATGGGGCTCCAGGTTTGAAATTTTCTTTTGTGAGATACAAAAAAAAAAAACTTTTTAAATATTAAAGAGCAGCAATTTTCTAGGAGGAATTCCAAGTTTATTTGACGACAATTGGTTTCTAAAAACAAGCAAACAAACAAAGAGGTCCTTACAAAACCAATTTTTCTTAAACAAACTTTGAATTCCTCTTAAAGAATTGTATGCTGTATTTCATCGTTGATTTTGACTCGCCAAAAAAAAAAGGAAAAAATTATGATAAAATCTGAATCCCTTTAAAAACATAAGTATTAGTTTCTGAAGGAAAATGACAGGTCCATTGGACCCAATGATTTGAGCACCAACAACGAAACCTGAAGTCAGCGTTTCTGTCATCTAAATTGAATACATTTGAGCTTTTGAAATAACTTAAGTATAATATATATATATATATATATATATATATATATATATATATATATATATATATATATTCATTTAAATGTAATAAGCGTACAA
This sequence comes from Diadema setosum, assembly GCF_964275005.1. Classification (NCBI taxonomy): domain Eukaryota; kingdom Metazoa; phylum Echinodermata; class Echinoidea; order Diadematoida; family Diadematidae; genus Diadema; species Diadema setosum. The sequence goes on from NC_092690.1 coordinate 5,594,977, forward strand.
GATTCTTTTACACTGTTGTCACGGTTATTCCAAAGTTTGGGTCTTGAGAGGGTTGCAATACATTTCTGGGTCACAGCTACGCACAGTGTATTTTTTTTTTATTTCTTATTTCCAAGTAATGTGTATTCAACATAAAGCATCTTTATAAGTCCATTATCACCGTCGACTATATACTTCACAAAACGTTAATGTCATTAGAAGGAGGGTAAGTTTGGCAGTGCTAATTTCAGATTTTTCAAAACCCCAAACGCAGTCACAGGACAGCTCATCTTTTGAACCAGAGCCCGGCTTCCACTATTTTTTTTCTTTAAAGTCCTATTATTAGCATGATGATATTTTGAGACTTAATTATCTTTCTGTGTGTGGGTAGTAGATGAGCGAGTTCCCGGAAGCTTCTCTTTTTCCAATAAAGCGTTCTCCTGGATCCAGCAGGAGTGTCAGTATCCCTGACATGCTTCATGTCAAAATTTCGTGGTCAATCAAGATGATTAATGCTCTGGGGTTATCAAGTAGACTTAAAAAAAAAAGGAAAGAAGGGGTGGGGCTTGTTGCCTTCCTAAACATAAGTTCTGGATAGGAGAAAATGAGTGAACTAAAGCCCTTTTTACACTTGTGTTTCTTAACCCCGTACTTTCTCTGACCCAGGACTATCGTTAGTCCCGTACCAATTTTTTTCAGCTTTTTACACTCGCCAATAAGTCCCGTACTAAGCTCTTGTCCGGGGCTAAGGAGAAAATTGACCTTTTTACACTTGTATTTCTTAGTCCGGTACTTTCCAAACCACATGCATATTCATGATTACGCTGTGCACTGTACACGTACACACACGCACCGGCAGCACTTGATTATCTCGTTTCTGATTGGTCAGAGGGGGTCGGATTTCGTCTCCGTCGCTTAGCCCCGGATTATTTTTTCGTTCTGTTTACACTCGTTTGCTTGGCACCGCAATTGCGGGGTTAGCACCGCAATTGCGGTGTTAACCCTGCTATTTTGCAGGGCCAGATAGTACGGGACTATCGGTGGGGCCAGCCCACTTTGGCAAAAACGAGTGTAAACAGAAAGTGGGCTAAGGAAAGTCCGGTACCAACGGTGGGGCTAAGCCCCCCCCCCCCCCCCCCTAGCCCCACCGTTGGTACGGGACTAAGCAAAAATTTGCAAGTGTAAAAAGCCCTATAGTTGAGGAAGTCGCAGGTTTAGATAGGAAAACTAGATGTCTTCTGTTTGTTGTTTCATTTCAGAATGCTTTTCAATATATGTGTATGTATATAAATGAATATATCTACATAAATATAATTGCACTTAACTCAGAAATAATTGTCTTATTTGTAATTACCATTTTGTTGCAATATTCACTACAAGACATCGTAAACAAACAAGTCAATAGTTAAGAGTACCAATTAAAATCTCATAAAAGTAACCGTTCCAAAATTATCAAGTATTCATGAAATTTTTTAGTCTACAATCACAGGAAAAACAACGGTTTCCTTTTTGTGATATTTCAAATTTCAAATAATAATGACGATCAGATAGACATTGTCACAGTCTACCCATCTTTATTCTTAATGTTTGACAAGGTGTTTAACTAAATAAAAGGACGGCTACCGCCTTTAATGTTTGATCTGTAGGGAGCAGATGGGGGCTGTATGTTGATTAGGGTGCTTGATACCCCCTTTCCCCCTCTCAATGGGAGGGAGAGATTCGCTGCGAAGCTCTGTAAGGCTGAATCGTGTTTCCTTCCAACCATCATATCCTGGAGAATATCATCGCCGATACAACCATTTATTAAAGTTCAAAAGTTTCATCTTTGAGTTTCACTTGCATGTGTATTTTGGAGAAAATTATATGGAATTTGTTCAAGAAATTACTAACTGCACAATATACAAGATTTACTATCAGAATATTTGATCATGTACTGCAATTACATAAGCGTTATCTTTATTTTAAATGTGTTGAATCAGTCCCCATACGTCCCCATGTTAAAGAGACTTTCGAAAATTTTGCAAACAAAACAAAATTTACATGTTAGTAATATTTCACCATTCATGTCACCAGCTGGATGTCATTATCATTCTAATTTGTTATATTTGATTTGTTTTTCGTTAAGAAAATGAATTGATATGGAACAATTATGGAATGTAATTGTAATAATGAACGATAATGGTCTCAAATTAGAAACACAATTAATTTGAGAGTAGGTGATCCGCGATCAACTATGGTTACACACGGATCACCTAATAACATCGATAACTTATGGATCTGACCGTGTAGCATCAAACCACGTACTTGTGGTCTTTGGAACTTGAAGGGTTAATCCGTATTCGTACTCCATCCAACCAGGCTATTTTAGCAGCTCTCGTTCAATACGACATAATCCTAACTAAAAATCAATATCCGTCAAATAATATATCATTTCCTGACGGTTTCTCACCTTATCATTATTGTAAATATTACCTACAATTATACATTTTTTGTTTTGTTCATGTCGTCTCTTCTGTAAACATTTAAATAAGTTTTCTCGTTGCGTTGTGGCCACATGGATGGCTGGATGGTGTTTTGTACACCAGTCCTGATGCACTCGGCATGACGAATCTGAAGCTAATTGCCTAATTTCCTTGTCGGTTGCTATAAATGTTTTCCGCATCCCTGGGTCTCGTCATGTAAGAAGCCAGCTAGCCTCATACCCCGCAAACATGATTTCGCTGATGAACTGATAACAGGGGCATTAAGGGAAGTCATATAACATACGCTGTGGATAAATTTTGTATATTCGATATCTTCGTAATTAAAATTGCGTCAACGCGGCAAATATCAATACATGCATTGAGTTTATTTGAAGTGATCACCAATGACAATGCATTTAATTGGGTTTTGACAGATAAGATGGATGTCAAAATATAGCAAATTTAGCAAAATCAAATAAGTTTCCTCTTTATGCCATATGCTTCCTCTGACTAAATGAATTCAATGCTCTTGTCAGGAGTGTGAAAAAACAGCTGACTGATAAATTCTTTACCCCCTGCATCATCTTATCAATCACGAATAATGTCTTTTTTTTCCATTAGTTTTCTTCTCTTGGGCTCCTTCTTGTTTTTCTTTGTTTTGTTTTGTGGTTTAGGGGTTTAAACCCCTCTCTCATTTTTTTTTGTTTTGTTTTTGCTTTGCTTTGTTTGTCAGCAATGTGAAGACTTTTGTATTTTTGTTGTTGTTGTTGTCATGACCCATCGTCATTGGATCAACCACCCCCCCCCCCCTTACAAAAAAAAAAAAAAAAAAAAAATCTGCCCTTGTGGCGCATTTTGATTCTGCATGCTTCGTTTGACAAGTTTGGAGCTTTCTTGGAATACTATATTCAAGTGATTGAAATTTTGGGAGACTATTACTGCATTTGAGCTGAAAATTGCTACGACCTTTAAGCCATTACGAAGTAATAGCAGTATTGGTAGTTGTTATCTAAGGTAGATCTCAGTCTTGTGTCTATAATGGTGTCATTTGTGTTCGTTAAGATCTCTGGTTATATTTTGATCGCAGATAACTCACCGCATCGGAGGCCAGTATACACGCAAACTGTGATGAACTTCAATAGATTATCCAGGCATATCGATTAACTGAAGGTAGCTATCTATCTAGTGTGACATCTCAGGTAGTTGCTGTTTTGATGATAGCCTAGTAAACGTAGAACAGCTGGGATTTACCAAAACCTATACTAACCTTGCACTATACCTTTCTTTTTTTTTTTCATTGCTGGCCTCGCGCTGGGTTTGTCTTCCTTGGTAAACCGTTGAACGTTTTTGTATCTTTAAGTACAGCCCAGTCACGCTCCTATACGATCAGCAATCATCAAACCATCATAATTGGAAACCACAGAATGGCAGCTTAATTCAGTCTTCCGTCTGCCCCGAGTGAGTGTATGATCGACCTCCGATGAGGAAGAAATTTAAAGTGCAGTGCCACTTCGTTTTCAAATTGGTTCCGAAAACTTGACTAAAATCAAACAGATTTTAATGGTTTACAACTCCCACGAAACGAGGAAGTTGCAGTGAATAATTCTGTTTTGTTTTGCTTCACATATTCAACAATCTGTGATCGATATTGAGTGCCGTGATACTGGTCGCTGCATGCAGGATGATGCACTTGGATTAGATGACAATGTCAGAGTTTCCATTGTGCCTTCACACAAATCAAATCCATCCTTCGTTCCTATCATACATTATAAGAATATCATTAAAATGAAATATGTACAAATTTGTATATACATTTATCTACATATAATTTCATTTTATTTCATTGACATTCTATATCTCATTTCCAACCGATAAACAGTTACGGTACCACATTTAAACTTGCATAGTTATTCAAAATCAATGCAACATAATAAAGGAAAACACTATGAACAGAAAAACTATGATATACACTGTGACTCTTATAATGGTACCACATCAAAGTCGTTGATATAATTATACCGGCGATACATACTATATTCTATATTATATTATATATATATATATATATATATATATATATATATATATATATATATATATATATATATATATACATATATAGTGTTATATATATATATATATATATATATATATATATATATATATATGTATTTGTTTGCATCGAATGATTATTGCGTTGTAATAACAAATAGTGTCGATGACTTTTATTGCCGAAAGGGTATAAGCATTTACCTAATGATTAAAAAAAATGATAAAAAAACCACACACACCAATAAACAAACAAAAACAAAACACCAAAAGAATGATTCATGTACTCTCTTTTGTGCAAATTTTAGGAAGAGTTGTGGGGCAACGACTTTATCACGTCATCTAATTGGCATGATATTGAAATAATGACAGCGTCATTGTTTCCACGACGATTACTGCATAATAGTCTTATTTGCTCAATTTAATGCAGTCAAGGCAGCGAAGGAATAATGAAATAACAAAGTCAAGGGAATGTTCGTTCACAGCAGAAGGAATCACGGATCACTCAAAACTTGCGGGAACTGCCAACTTAGCAGACTGCATGAAATAGAATAAGATAAAATGAAATGAAATGAAAAATACTAGTTAAAGAGCGACTCACAAGATTCCTTTCGGTCATGTGACCTGACGTTATATATATCTCCATGTTCGACGCCATATTTATTCACTCGGTTTCTGTAACTGAAACATTTTCTGAAGATATAATCTCTTCTGGCTTGACTGAAATTTTATCATCCCCGGGGATATTGCGTCAATGAAATATTCTCACAAAAAAAAAAAGAGTCTCAGAATTTTCAAGAGTTGGTCTATTTTAGAGGCAACCTGAATATAATGGGGATTCAACGCAAGCGACAACGTGGCCATGCGATCATGCTAGCTGTTATGAGGTTCTCGCCAACTTTTATGGTGATACTCAAAATGTTCTCCCTAAAATACTTTACAGCCAACGTATCCTACCGTTAATAGGCCCTAATGCGTCTTTGAATGTGTGTGTGTGTATGTGTGTGCGTGTGCGCGTGTGTGTGTGCGTGTTTGTGTGTATGTGTGTTTGTGTGTGTGTGTGTTTGCGAAGAAGACAAGAGCAACAAAAGGAAAACAGTGAGTCCATTCGAAAGCGTTATAATCATTGCAGTCCATGAAAAACATTATTGTCATTTTTCTATATCACGACGGGAACAGCGGTCTGTACCAATATCATAGCCATTAACGTTCTTATCTTTAAGCAGATAATCATGTACAATTAATATTTTAAAAACGCTTTCATTTCATTTTATTTTCATTTTATCTCATTTTCATTTCCAACAAAAATAATATACAATAAAATATGACATAATTTTATGCATGATTATAAAGAAAATTGTAAATACAATTTACAAAATTTCTGAATACCACAGTGATGTTATCTTAAATCCGGAAATGATAGTAATTCGTATTGACTCTCATGATCGAAAAAAAGCAGGTACGCTGTATCAGATAAGGCTTTTTCACATTATCTAGGGCCTGTCTGGATTTTGATATTCCGAAATGATGTAACAGTTCTCGCTATATAAAGCATTCGCCTCCTAGACAGTGTCTTTATATTGCGTGACTTATACCTGGCGAGCTTTTGCATGTCAACTCTGATGGGTGCGTGTCCAGATTCACCGCTGCAGATAACCTTGAATGAATGAGTTATGGCAAAACTACTATAATAGCTCAAAGCCAAAAACCACTAGGCCTACAGAGAACAGAAGAGATAGGGAAGAGGGGGCGGCGGGGGGGGGGGGGAATAGGGGAGCAAAAAGAGGGAGATGGAATAATGATGACAGAACAACAATAAAATGGGGAAGAGAGAGAGAGAGAGGAGAGAAAGCTAGAACAAACACAAAAGAGGTTTGTCTATAAACCATGGACTGAAACATGCAGGTTATAATAATTATTATTACCTCATAGATTCGTCCAAATCAAAATACGAGAGAGACCATGGTAATAAAAAAAAAAAAAAAAAACATTGGAAAATATTGTTACATGACATCATTCTCTGGTGCTCTTTTTGACCCCGATATAGTAGTTAAACAAGCTAGAATGCTTAAGATTTTTGAACGAAAAACGAAATACCAAATTGCCCTTTTATCGTTACAAACAATAATGCAGATGACTCACAGGACAAAGATGGAAAGTGTATGGCTAGCAACAAATATCGCAGAACGAAGAAAATCCCCCCCAAAAAAAAAAAACAACAAACAAACAAACAAAACAACAACAACAACAGAAGAAAAAGACAAGTGGTTGGGGTAGAACGATATCGTTGGTTACTTCAATACAAGGCTTGAGTTCTTAAAATAATAAGCAAATAAAGAATAGACTGGATCTGAATAAATGAATTTAAATATAAAAAGAAATAAGTAATGATGGAGACATAAGTGATCTATCATACCAGTGATATCATATAACATAATTGTAATTTCCATTGAAGAATTATGGATTTAGCGCCTTTTTGAAGCAAGTTCCTCAACTATTAGTAGCGGACATTCATTTCTTTTCTTTTTTTTTCTTCTTATATTCTGTGACGTCTGCCTTTCCCTACTTCAAAATTTGTCATTACTTCCAGCAATTGTAAATATCATGTAAGAATTCATCTTAAATCAGCATCTGGCAATCTACGCCTACAAGCAATGCTTCTATGTAGATTGCTCAATTTACTCATTCACTTAAATTTGTTTTTATGTTTTATATGGTTTCTTTGTTAAAACGTGAAATATGGATGAATATAAAAAACCAACTTGATATGGTTACATAGAGTGGAGCGTGTTTTTGTTTGTTTGTTGTTTTGGTTGTTTTTGTTGCTGTTGTTGTTTCTCTTGGGAGAAATAACTACAGGCAATCTCTCCCAGCCTGAAAACAGCAACATCCATGAGATATAGCAGAACCTTGCTGCTATGACGGCTTGAAAGAAGGCTAATCGGTAAAGCGCGTCTAATCTGGATGTTTTGATGGACAGGAAAGCGCGGAGGGTATGACATCACACCAGAGGCCGTGCCTCGTTTCCTGTTATTGGTGATTCGAGTGCGAGATTGCGGTCACGTGACCGCCTGGTTGAACTATTTTGCCCCGGTTAGCGTCTAATAATAGTATTTACCCGGATTGTTGCCCGCGGTGACGTTGGATTTATGCTTGACCGTTATCCGAGAAGTTGGTAAGGTGATCCATCAATAAAATTACACGCGTAAAATTTTAGTTTATTCAGCATTCCAACGTTGCTTTAATATGTGCCAGAACACTACCAAATAGGTGATTTGGCTGAAAATTAAAAGTTTCAAAATAAAAGTAAGTTTTGATTATGAATCTTTTATTTTCATTACGCATGGATATACTGCGTTGTTCTGGAGCTCAAGCGATGTCTAAAGTAGCAACACAATTTGTTTTTACATATCGGAACTTCAAAGCAGATATTTTCTATGTGTTTATCTGGAGACCAGTTTTCGGATCGTTTCGAACATGATTTTCGGAAACAGACTTGGAACAAAACATTATTTCACTTCATTATATAATATTAAATTTCAAGAAGAAGTAGGGGGAGGAGGAGGAGGAGAAGAAGAAGAAGAAGAAGAAGAAGAAGGAAAAGGAGAAAAAGAAGGAAACAAAAACTCACAAAAACAATGGACCGATTTTCAACTTTTCGCGACTTTGTGGTAAAAGATCGTATGACTTATACATAGTTTTATAAAAACCAAAATTAATAAAGAAGATTGGACAAACATAAATGTACGTTTGAGAGCATGATGTTATGAATATCGGAGAAACCAAAACATCAATGTCAAGAAATCTCTGGGATGATTTGATTCATCAAACAACAGCGGCATAACAGTTTGAAGTACCCCTCCCCCCCCCCCCCACCCCCCACCAACAATAAAGAAAAGACTTGAAAAGAGACAAATCATACCTAAGGCTGTACAAACAAATCGAAAATGTGATTTTTCTCAATAATTTACTATGCAAAAGATTCAATGGAGATGTTGAATGTGGAAATAGCAAAATTACATCGTGACAAAGAGAGTAAGATTGTTTGTGTGTGTGTGTGTGGGGGGGGGGGGGGTATTGACATCTCATGACTGTGACACCACAATCATGTGACCTGGAATACTACAAGAAAGCGTACACGTGACACCCGGCCTGTCAGGTAAATTTTCTCTACATTGATATTCGTCCAATGAGGTTAGAGGTTTCTGTCATTTTTAAGATTTTTTTTAAGGTCATAATTCAACAATGGGATTTCTACTGTCCCTTGTCTATTCATAAAGCACAGACTGAACTCGTTAATTAAAAAAAAAAAAAAAATGCGTTTAAAAAAAGTACTATGGTAATGTTTTGTAATGTGAAGTGTATGTAATACAATCATGTATGTAATATACATGAGTAAATTTAGCTCTTGGACGATGAAAACGTGTGATCACATGAATTGCGTGCCATAAAATAAAAGCAGGAACTGAAACCGAATCAAAATATCGGATCATTTTTCTTTTGCTCTTGATCAGCTGATCCAGAAATAAGTTCTTGTTTTTTGTTTCAACGACGTGATAACATTACGACATGCACATCAAACAAGTTAGCGCTCTGAGGGAAATAATGTGTGAATTTTGATTTTGCAATCAGAGTGTATGGCGACCACTTCATACATTCAAGGAAACTTGTTCTGCGTGGTGAGAAACTTGCTAGATTTGCAGACTAAATCGTCAAGGCCATGAACATTCATTAAAAATGAGTGTTACCGATCTCAGCAGCCAGTCCAACGCTCTCCTTCCCCTCACTCCACTTCTCCACCCCACCCCCACCCTTCACCCTTCCTGGGGGAGGCCCGGAGGGAAGGAGGGGAGGGGAGGGGAGGGGATATAGTACGCCACCTAGGAAAGAGTGCAGAATAATGGTTTTAGCCAGGCACAGCTTTATAGTGTTCTGCACTTACAGATTTTTATTCAGGCATGAGAAACTCATATAACACACTGGCAGCAGCAGCCAAACAAAAAACAACAACAGCAACAAAAAAGGCCAAAACTAACAAAAACAAATATATGAAGAATACATTGGAAGATATATGAATGTTGTATTTGAGTCAAAATGATTTAACCTCCCTCAGTTCAGTCCCATGGTTCACTCATGATATAGCCAAGGGTGGCTCTGCTTTTCTTCTTCAATTTCGAACAGGTTTCTGATCACGAGATTATGTCTTTTTATTTGTTAGCATTTTCTTTAAAAATGCCCCAGTCTTGTACATCTACACCAGGTGATCGAAAAAACGTCAGAAAACAACAGAAACAAAAAATAAGTTGCATTTTTCAGCTTTGAGATAGTATGAATATTTTATGGGAAAAATTACCTTCATTAACCACCGTCATTAAGTCATCATTACAATCTAGCTTTCTTTAATGTAAGATATTATTTTTTATTGTATACATTTTGTCTAGGCGCCCTAATTATAAGCTGTCCTATGTTTATTTTTTCCTCCAACATTTCTCGTATACGAACGCTTAACCCGGGTGCAGCTTTCAGGAAGCCAGCATGAATAAATTATGCCGACAGAGGGCGCAAGTACACACAGATTCACTCTAAACGCGGAAGTTCTCTTATAATATAAACATATTGACATATAAGCACAAAAATAGTTAAGATGTTTCCTCAAAGAGAATGATGCGTTTATATTGTTTGACCTAAAGGAAAGAGAGAATTTACAATTTCTGTAGAAGTTACAGACAAAATAAAAAAAAGATTTTTTTTTTTCTCGAAAATAATTGTAACATCAGTCATACGCCGAGATGCATGCCAGTCATAACGCATAGGCCATATGCATCTGACATTTTTGCTTTGTACCTATGAAAGAAATCTTAAATTTCCGTTTATTTATTATCATTTAATCAAATTTATTCATATATGTCATTACTCCTATTATATTCCTTGATATTATCTTTACAGTTTTTACAACTCCTTTCTGCGTTATCGTTTGTCAGTAATTTACAACTTGATTACATATACACGTCTATCGTCTTTTAATAATAATAATAAAAAAAAAAGAAATGTTGGCATGCAGGTTTACAAACAGGATAACAGGATCATCGCATCTAAGTTGCATGATATTTGACTTCTACCTATAATACATTTTCTTTGAAAAAAAAAATGAAAGTGAATAAAGATTACGTAACTTTTCTATTTTTTTTTTTTTTTTTTTTTTTTTTTTTTTTTTTTTTTTTTTTTTTACCAAGGAGCTACCACACACACCTCCTTGATTTTATTCTTGTCATTCAAGCCAACATGACCAACTTGCCCGTTAAGTGTGGGTTCATCTAAAGTCTCAGTTCTCTTATTATAGCCACCACGTGATCACATGTTGGTGAGCATGACTTTGTTCCCTGAATGCCGGATTTCCCATACACAGGGAGTGTGTTCCCGCGCAGACGACCGTCTCGATCTCCAGTCGATTTTTGTTGAGATTATACTGCCTCCTTTTTTTTCTACTTTCGTCACGAGGAGTTATAAAAAAAATAAGAATACTATGAAAAGTACCTATTTCAGACATTAAAGTGAACCCTACATTCCGAAAAGGGGTTGAAGGAACAATTTCAGTTTCAACATCGAACAAAATAATTATTTTTAGATACATCATCATACTATTGTCATAATCCTTCTGGAAATGATACACAACCATATTCGTGAATATTTGAATTAAGAGAAATAATGTATTGATAATGTCAGGTTCGTCACTATTTTCAGAAATTATGATATATTTTTATTCTTTTTTACGTCATTTGAAAGTAATGATGTTACACCCTCATGTCTCATATCTTGCTCTACTCAGCACTCAATAGCAAAGTTTCCTTGCTTATCATTACAATTTGCAATTTATGCTTGCAATCTCTTTGTTTCTGTCTAACGTAGTCTACGGATGCTGGCAAATTCATCAAGGCTTACGAGGATAATTCATAAGTCTGTTTCGCCGAAAGCCCAATTACTTGGAAAGATTAATTAGCAAAATGAGCTCAGACAGTTTAGTTTATGTTTTCAACTCTTTCATCAAAGGCAGCAAGTGTTAATGCATCATTAAAGCTATGTTTTAGGGTGTTAAAAAGTGGTGCTGAGTAAAATCTTATAGCTCCGTTGTCACTTACAGCCAAGTTGTAGTCTAGCGTGATGGCGAGCTAGCGCGAGCTTACATTCGCATGAACTCGCGTGAAGATTGCTGCAAGTCGACTTTTAATTTAGAAATCGTTTAACCCACTGGCAACGGAAGCCTTCTTGGTAGTGTTCCGAAGTCTATTGGGGTTTCACAAGCATGGTGTGGAAAAGGTTAAAATGTATTGTTCCAGACAGTCAATTGGTTGTCAACCGCCCTCCTCGGCGTGACTACGCACTTCGTACCCGGATGTTAACACCTTACCGTTAAGTCGATTAACACCTTTTCCTTCCGCGCTTATGAGATTTTCAGCACGTATTATTACTTTTAATGATTTTCTTACCTCTTGACATTTCCGTGCAAATTCATCTACAGGACAAAGTTGCTGTCAGTCTTGTTAAAATGATATGTTTGATGACAATTTCATCTGGCTGTGTACCTTTCATTCTCATAATTACGCTGTACTTCCGTAACTGGAAGTAGGTGAGCGACAATGACACCAACAAAACAACAATAACAACAACGGCGACAACGACGACGACAAAAACAACGACAACAACAATAACAACATGCAACTTCTATCTTTTACGTGCGTATGTGTGAGTAGTCCAATGTTTGTGAAGCTTTGATTATTGTTCCGTTCGATTGACTTTTTTTTTTCATTTTTTTTTTCAATTCAATCATAGTTTATTTCCAATCAACGAAAATCAAAACATAATACATAATGACTTGACTGTCCCTGTTGAAGTCAACGCAGACACAGAGTATAGGCCTAGTCACAATTATGATAATCAAATTAAGCAAGATGATAGCGACTTCAATTATCGACACTATAATCACGATAATTACTTTATGCAAAAAGATATATTGTATAATCATTCTTGCTATCATTCAGCACATTTAATCTCAACCCTCTTCACAAAGTTATTGCTATATATCGTTACAACTCTACATTGATATTTAGTTAATTAATTCACATCTCCTCTCCTTAGTTTATGATAAAACCAACAACAAACGGTTATAGAAAATGCTTAGATGCAAGCGAATGAGAAATTTGAACGGCCATTGCGTCATTAACTTTAACTGTATTATAATGCGTAAGGTTTCTACGCCCAATAGAACTGATTTGAAAAAGGGAAAACACATGCGAAACTTCAGAATTCAGTTATTATCTTACTTTCATTAATTTCAATGAAATTATCAATGTTGATCCTACTTTACACATAGAGTCAATTTGAAAGGGGGGGGGGGGAGTTTTCGCGGTAAAAAAGGGAAAAGAGCTCTGAACATCTTTCAACGCAACAACGCCTTGATAGATTATTATCGATAAACTGAGATTCATTGGGCAATTGCCACGTATAAAACGATGAATTATCAATACAGTTGCTATTACAGCAAAGGCAGAACGAAAAATACGCGAGTGGCCGAGTTTCAGTACAAATAATGGACCGGAAACGAATGACTCCGAAAAGACTTAGCGTTAATCCGGAATGTTTGACGGATATAGGATATTCAGCAATCGCTGTGATATAATCCCGTATTGTTTGCCGCGTTTTTTCTTTCCTTTTTTCTTTCTTTATCAACGAAACACTAGGCTCGTTGCCAAGAATTGAATACTTTAAAGATTTGGACTGCTATTTGTGGCATTGCTTGGTAGTCTTTAAATCGCGCTCAAAACACATCTTTTCGTTTAAGTGTTCATTATTATCAAGCACATCAGAAGCTTTTGCAGCGCAGAAGAAAATATGTCTATAGGTTTTGCGCTTTATATTGATATAGCATTATTACTATTATTGTTAATATTATTGCCCTGATATGAGGAGTTTCAACTCCATAATCATACTATGACTTGAAGAGCCTGGTCCGAGGGTCAATAATGTCGACTGAGCTCTGAATGAAGCAAGTCCATATCTCTAAACATGTAATACGTCAATTGTATGTACTCCTTCGAACAAAAGAGGGTGGTTTAATGAAGTGGTTTAGTATTATATGTGGACAATCAGGCACTATGGGTCAGTTTAGTACTATTTTCAACAACTGAAGGCAAATGATGAATTTATGCCTCCAATATCAACCAATCAGTCTCGAGGATCTATCAAAGCTGTATAAAACGAGAAATATTTTGATGAGAGATAATGAGAAATAAATGCTTGTTTCCGAAGATCCACCTTCTAAAGACTATAATGATCTATTGTGAAACGCACGATTGTTGATATTGCACCCACGGAGTAGTATATCATTAATTATAGAAATGAGCACAATTATTTTTCCACTATATTACTGCTGCTGCTACCTCTAGTACTACTTCAACTTTTACCACAAATATGCATAAAATGGCACATCCACCAGAAGTGCTATGAATGCAAGAAGTACTAGTGTGTAAGTTAATATATTATATAACCTGTCTAAATCATTGATCCTAATAAAGAATACTGCAAAAGATCATGAATAATGATAAAAGAAATCCTCTCAGCTGGTGACAATGCTCAGTATAAAATTCTATCTTGTTCATTTGTCGTGCTATTTTATGAAGTTCTTTGACTACGTTGTACACTTTGAGTAGTCAGCTTGGTAAATTGTTTTTTAACTCGTGCCTGCCTATTCATCTGCTTGCATATAAACAAAAAGTTACGAATTGTAATTTGTTTTTGTATAAAGTCACAACTTGAACTGCCAAATCAACACAAAAATATCATCCACTCTAGGGGAAGATGGATTTATACATTTTGAGGGAAGGAATCGATTTGTTGAAGGAAAGAGGATGATTTTCTCTCTCTTTTTTTCCAGAGCTGTCACTTTTGAAGACAAAGAGTATAAAACATCTTACTTGGCTCATCTTTTTTTTTTTTTTTTTTTTGTAACACAGCAGATTTATTCAAATCCCCCGCATAATCTCTAAATCAAATACAAATTCGGTCAAGGCTGCGAGCGTCAACTTCTTTACAGAAGATCCGAATTATAACGCCTCCCGCTTTAATAGTCTCTGGCAAAGCTCCATTTGTCGCTTGCCACGTAGCGAAAATAATATCCAATGACATGAAGGAGGGAAAGAAAAAAAAAAGATCCACAAAGATAACAGAAGAGAACAAATTATTAGGGCTTATATGTAGAAGAGAGAAATAGAAAAATAGAAGGATAGATGAGATAGATGCGAGAATTCGTAGTTTATAGATAGATAGATAGATAGATAGATAGATAGAGAGATAGAAAGAGACATAATAGATGGGTAGATAATATATATGCGAAAACAGTATATATATATATATATATTATATATATATATATATATATGTAATAAAGACAGATATAAAGAGAGAGAGAATAAATGAATAAACAATATAGATGGGAGAATAGTAGATAGATATACTTGCTTCCAAAAAAGCGCTAAATCCAATGAAAAATTACGAATTTAGCGCCATTTGGAAGCAACCTCTTCATATAAACAGATAGAGAGAGAGAGGGAGAGGGAGAGAGAGAGAGAGTATTGAACAGAGCGTGCATCCAGCGGCAGACAGAGACGTATGATGGGTGACAAAACTCTGACGTCATATAGGAGGAGGGCAACATTTCTAGTGTACATTCATCTACCAGATAGAGATCCATTGCCATAAATAATAGCCTGATCGACTGAAGTGATAGAGCGAAGAATGCCAGTGATTGCTTTTATCGATTGTACTATCGATAATACCCAGAAAGTCTGTGAAAATCACACTTTTTCAAGTCTTCAAGTAATAGCGTTGTCTCTTCCAATCACTTGCTTGGGCTAAATTCGCCTGTTTTGATCATTCAAAGCAGTTGAGTTGAGTTGAATGATATTATTTGCATAGTGAAGCTGGAATCACATCGAACAATGACCAGTTTGTGTCAAAGGGAAATCTGGTTGAAAATTTATTGACCGAGAAAATAGATTTTGCAATTATAATGTGTGAAAGATAAACAAAAGATAAACAACAAAAGAAAATGAGAATTGAGAGGCTACAGAAGACGACATTACGACTAAATATTTCGTAGAATAGAATATGTCAAATTACATCGTTATGATTCTAAATTCTGCTGAAATCTGGAGAGAGGGAGGTTGCGAGGAACAGTCACTAGTGAAGTTCTCTCCAAGACGCGGTTGTAGTTATTGTGCAATGTCTGCGCCGAAATGACGCGTGATGACCCGATTAGTAAACCAGCCACAAAAAGTGAACCGCACCCTTTCCTGCGAGTCATTAGCGTCCAGGGTAGTTCAGAAAAGGAGAGCTAGGTAATTGGCCAATTATTCAGCAAGTTCATCAGCTATCTTGTGTCGTTGTTTCTCTTTTTATTTTTTTTCTTCACTCATAACAGCTGATTGAATATGAACGCAACCAAAAATCAGCGCCCCATTTTTTTTTCTGCATGGAGCTAAACTTTGCCTCCTTACCTCGCAACTGATGCATGCTAAAAATAAACCCATGTATTGTAAGCTGACACATACATTCCCTCTCTCTCTCTCTCTCTCTCTCTCCCTCCCCCTCTCCCTCTGTCAGTGTGTGTGTGTGTGTGTGTGTGTGTGTGTGTGAACCTCTCCCCACCACCCCTTCCCTTCATTTGCCACCCCCTCTCTCCTCTCCACTCTTTATCTTGCAAGATCTCTTTCCTTCTCTAATTTGCTCTCTTTCTCTCATAATAATTGCCACGTTCCGCTGCCGCTATAGTAGTATCCATTTACAGGCGCATGCGCATCTTTGTATCTACCCTAAAAAGTCTTATTGTTGGGAGCAACTGTGGCACAGTGGTTAAGACCACGGACACTCAATCATGGACGTTCGTTGTTCGAGTCTCCAGACTGCAGCCGTTGTGCCCGTATACTTAGGTAAGAGGGTTTATTTTCATTGCCACGGCTTTCGGTGCGCACTTCAAGCCATCACAGTCATGCTGGGTGTTTGCTTTATAGCATTAAATACGGTTTCCTGAGCGGTCACGTAACGCAAAAAAAAAATTGTAAGCCCCTTGCTAACATTTGCAGATGGAAAACAACAACAACAACAACAACAACAACAACAACAACAACAACAACAACAACAACAACAACAACAACAACAACAACAACAACAATTAAACATAACTCAGCTTCGGTGCTTCAAAATAGTTCTGTGAGTTAGGGATGAAAATACCCAACATGAAAATGTTAGTCAGAATAATCAATGTTAAGTATTGCTAAATGTACAAAACGTGAACAGTGAACAGTAGATGTATCATAAACCGATTTCAGAATAAACCGTGAACGTGACGGTGTATTGAGAAAGTTAGTGATATTTCCTCGTATTTGCGGTTTTATTACGAAATTTTTGTACGGTATAGGGTGTTTAGTGATACAACTGAACTTTACGTATGCATCAAATCTGATACACTGTAAATCAAACATTTTATTATCATTATTATTACTATTATTATATTTATTATCATGACTGCTCCCTATAACTTCAAATGGGCACCTGGTAAACTTGTTGGACCTTTTAGCATTATATCCCCCTTTTTTTTTGCGATGGTGGCAACCAGCACCTGATTACTTGCCTCAAGCATTTGATTAAAATCAATGAATAACACTGATTAACGATTAGTTCATTGTTGGTTCCCATTATACCAACTCCGCATAACTGTTGAAATAATATTTACATTTTGTGCTGATTTTTGTCAGTTTCATGTGACGTTTGACGCGGAATAATTTCGTATGTTGTTTCCTTATACTTCTTTTAAAAGTTGGAATATCGTGATTGTAACTCACATTTTCTTGACTTTCATTTACATGCATGCATTTTTTAACTAGAAGTCAGAGAGAGAGAGAGAGAGAGAGAGAGAGAGAGAAAGAAAGAAAAGGGGTTGGGCGGGAGAAAAGTATAACCCCAAATTACATTATAAGAGTTTTCACATCGACACATTTTGGAAAGCATCCAGAATTAATTGGTTCGAAAGACTTTAAATGTAATATAAGATTCAATCACGTTTCGATGTCATTGACTTGTTAAGTAGGCCTTTTTTTCTGCTTTATTTCTTTCCTTTCACTGTTATTCTTTAGCTTCATCGGACTCCACGTGGTTTTCGTTTGTCTCTTTTTGTTTCTCCTTCCGTGCCTTTTGTAATCTCCTGTTGCACTAAATGTTTGTTTTCTTTTCATGTTTGCTATTGTTGTTGCTTTTTTACTCTCTTTCAGATAAATTAACGAGCTTGAAATCACCGCTATAATTCGCACCGTCTCTGTATCACGTTTCCCGCGGGGAGCTAAGGGGATGACAACGCAGAGTTTTCGAGGGTAATTGAATTAGAGCTCCGTAAGTGGGTACGGCACTAACCTCGCTAAACGAGGGTCAGTCCACATAATGAACAGATCAAACTCTGTCAGTCAGTTTCCGAGTCATTTTGTCAAGTTAATTAAAAACATAAACATGAAACAAAACCATCTGAACGCCTTTGCACGCGTTCATTACAAGCCATTTTTTTAAAATTATTTAACGCGTGACGTCTGACTCAACTTGACATTAGACACACGTTTAAGTCACATCTGAGGGATTTCTTCTGAATTTCCGAGCTGTCGTTTGGCTTATTGCTGATTGCTTCTCTCTGATACAACATCCGACAGGCAAACAAAAAAAAAAAAAAAAAAAAAAAAAAAAATCAACCAACCAACAAAACAAACAAAAGGTAGGGCCCATAATCTCAACAACGAATTTGTCATAAGAGGTTCCATACAGGTCTTCAAAACTTCGTTAAACTAACCTTACTATAAGTAACTTTTATTCAGCTGTATTTCGGATTTTCTCATACAGCAATAAAACATGTGGAATGGTCTTCAGCTGGCGTTAAGGAAACGCCCTTCGCTTTCATAAATTATGTTTCAAAGAGAAATTCAAAGCAAAACTTATTCATTCCACACCCGGTATCCACATGACACCTGCAAATATGCCCTTCTTCTTCATGTTGTTTTTTAACTATCATTTATATTTTGTTTAGTAAGAATTAAGTTTTGTGATTTTTTTTAATGGACAAGCCATTGACATTCCTTTGGCCTTTGTCTGCAACCCCCCCCCCCCCCCCCAGCGTTTGACGTAATACTGTTTTCTCCAGATCCAGCTTTGAATATGTTTTTACCTTTGTACTTTATTGGTGATTCCTTGTGTACCGATTCTTGTATTTTTGTATGTTTTTTATCAAATGTAAAACAAATAAACTTGAACTTGAACTGCAACTATATTATAATTACTTAACTATATAAACAAAACACTAAATTGCATACAAACTAAGGAGAATTGACAGTGGGAGCGACAGGATAACTGCTTAAGTCCTTCTACATCGTCACTCAGATTTAAAATGCATATAATCTATCCTTCTCTTGTTCTTCTTTAAATCAAAGGTGGGCGGTGAGTTGGCTCAGTCGGTAGCGCGTCTGCCTCACGATCCTATTAAGGACCTGGGTTCGAACCCGAGTCTGGACTGAGCAATGTTGTGTGTAATCATACCGTCCCCTCTAGCAAGAGGCAAAACACTCTGTCCCTTGGATAGGACATAAAATGGAGGTCCCATGTGTGAGAGAGAGTCACAACTCATACACGTAAAAGATCCCGCTTCATTCATTCATCACAAAGAGCAGGGTGTCTAACCCGGTGAAGTGGTCAAGTCTCACATCCAACTGGACCCCATGGAAGACTAGCTTAGCGTAGCTGAAGATGGGATATCCAGCCATCTTCTCAGATGGAAATAAAGAAACAAAGAAACAAAGAAACAAACAAACAAACAAACAAACAAGGCAACACAATGACGTCAAGCGTTACTAATGAACAACATGCACTTAAGGGCAAGTCCAAGAATGTAGTGAAAGTCTTGTCGATGTCGTTGCCTTACACGTCTTCTCTTAGCCTTTTCACTAGTCTTCTGTGAATTTCCCTTTTGTGTTCCGTTTGTTTCTGATAAATGACATACATGTACATAAGGACCCGGTTCAGTTATAACAGAATTCATATATTTTCAGTCATTAATTTTTTTTTTCTTAAAAAAAAAAAGAAAAGAAAAAGGGTAAGTGATAAAATGACACTTACCTGCTAAAATAGGAGCGAGATTCTTTGACTGATATAGAAGACGTTCGCTCTTCCGAAAGTTCGTACATCCGAAAATGAAATAAGGTTCGTTATTCTGAAGGTTCGTTAATTCGAAAATGACATACGGTTCGTTAATTGGAAAATGAAAGGTCTGTTATTCTCAAGGTTTGTTCATTGGCAAATGAAAATAGGGTGCGTACTAACGAACCTTCGGAATAACCAAACCTTCGGAATAATGAACCCGTATTTAAATTTCGAATTAACGAACCTTTGGAATAATGAACTGTAACCGATTCCCCGCAACATGTGCATAGCGTCGTCAATGTCGGCAACGTTGTTTTTGTTGTTGTTGTTATTGTTGTTGTTTCAAGACTCCGGGTTTTATATAATTAATCCCTTTTTTTTTTATCTAGTCTTCCTAATATGAGCATACAAGGGCTACCAGAATAGCACACAGGTTTACCTAAATTTGTTCGATAGAAGGCGGCCAATGGAAGACTTGTTCTATTCGTGTTATGTTGTTTTGCGTTGTCTTTTTCATAGTAAAGAGCGTGATCTCGAAAGCCCGCCGCAAACTACACGACTCACGATTATACGACTGACAGGCTTTGGGTCCGAAATAAACAAGCTTGTCTATTCTGAGGCTATTGTGATTTATTTCGGATCCAAAGTTTGTCAGTCGCACAGTCGTGAGTCGTATGGTGTGCGTCGGGCTTGAGTCTCAGTAGCGCGTTCCGTTGCAAGATGCTTTCTTTCATAGAATGAAGTTTATCTTACTGATTTGGGAGTTTCCCAAAACTGAAATCCTTCTTTTCATGGTTATTGGCACACATTATGGTGTCAGCGTAATGTTAGCAACAAATAGGGAAGGGAAAGGTAAAATTGTTACCGCTTTTATAGAATAATAAGTCAGTTTTGCCAACTTGCATTCCAATTGCAATCAACGCTTTGAATGTATGAATACAGCTTCAACATGTTCAAGGAATTTCATTTGTGTACATACGCACGCTTCCAGCTGTTAACTTGCGTATGAATGGTTCATTGTGAACGTTTCGAAAAAATCCCCCACGTACGAACCTCAAGGACAAAAAAGGCGGGAAAACAGGAGGTGAGGCCTAAAATTGTGCTGGAACGCTGGATTATAATTTTGCTGGCTATCGCTTCTAAAATTACCCCAGCTGGCAGGGAATCAAAATACAAAAACTTGTCACTTTATACGGTGACACGTATCACACACAGACAGACAGACAGACAGACAGACACAGACACACACACACGCACACACTTTTGTGTATTTTGTCAGTCTTTTATTTTTCTTTCTTTTAATAAACCATCTACAAATCAATTCGTGACATTGAAGATAACACAAATTTTATTATGACAATATAAATTCCACATTGTCAATATTACGTATGAAAAAGAAAGAATTTTGTTCATAAAATCTTTCTTCCTTCTCCCTGTCTAAATCATTTTTGTTGGTTGTTTGTCAATCTTTTATTTTTCTTTCTTTTTCATATAAACAATAATATACAAATAAGTTGATTGCAAAATAATACAAATTTCATTATAACAACATAAATTCCACATTGTTAGTATTACGAATGAAAAAGAAAGAATTTTGTGTATAAAAAAAGGGATAAAGAAAAGGCCAAAAAGGATAAAGAAAAAGCACACACACACACACACACACACACACACACACACACACAATGGCTTCATACACACACGAACACACCCAAGATTACACAAACACTTATCCGACGCAGTGCGAATCAAATTTAATCAAATTTAAACCAGGAAAACGAGTAGAAAATTATCGGAGTGAGTGTATCGGGAGGGTTGAGGGACCGAGTGAGGGAGCAAAGGGGTCGATGATTATCAGACTATATTTTTGTTCTCAAAATGAACTTTTTTTTTCGTTGACAATATTCACCCAAGGTTTTTTTAAGTGACAGCATACGAAGAGTTTGTTTGCAAAAACCGATAAGTCCATATTTGTCAAACGGAGATATTTGCGATTAAAGGTCAAGAAAAATAAAGAGAATAATAAGAAAAATTTTGCTTCTTTTGACCATAACTTCAAAAATGTACCTTTATATGTAGTGACCAATATATCACTTAAAAGGTACTATTTTTTACTTTTCGACAGAGATCGTCCTTCAAAATCTTCAAAAATGGACTTATCGGTTTTTGCAAACAAACTCTTCATACACTCTCAGCTTCGTTGAAGTTCCCCCACGCAACAACATTCAATGTACAAGCTGAGAAATAAATCTTATAGATGAGATCGCCTGATAAATTGGGAAAAGATTCCCCGTGCCGAGTTTGTGTCGACATCTATTAAATCTTCGGTGAGGATGAAGGTTGTAACATATCCTTCAAAGTTAATGTCAATGTCGGAGGGTTGTCACTGAAATTCAGTCAAACAGCATTCCCCTCGTAAACAACTTACAGCCAGTTCTGAATACTGTGATCTCCTATGGTAGCACTCAAGAGCAAAGAAGCAAACAACAGAAAAGAAATTTGCTTCTAGTGATGCTCATGACTTGCGGAAAAAGTAAACACAAACTTAAAACATTCATTATCTTTTCCTTCTCTCTACTCACCATTCTCAATTTTATCATTAGGCTTCTAAAAAAAATCCTTTAGGTTTCTTTGTTGTTCATATAAAGTTTGATTATTCGATGATCTATTTCTCTTTATAATGAAGGAATCGTAAGCACTAACACAGATATTATGTATGATATAAACGCATGATTGTACTATTATGTGTATGTGTGTCTTTGGGCGTGTGCTTGTGTTTGTGTGGCTTTGATATTCAGCACAGGGGGATCAGAATCAGTCTTAAAGGCATAATTTAGCATTTGCAGATGAAACAAAAATCCAACATTAGTGCTTTAAAATAGTTCCAAAATGTGAGTTAGGGATAGAAGCAACCACTGTAAAAATTTGTATCGGCAAAATAGATGCTAAATATTGTTAGATATACAAAATGTGAACAATAGTTATAATAATAATGTTTCCAGATTAAACCGCCTACAGTTACGATTTATTGAGAAAAATACAGATATTCTCTTATATTTTGGGCTTCATCCGGAAAATTGTATATGATATGCATTAAATGTCATCTTGATTTTTTTTTTTTTTAATCACTGTTCCCAAAGGTAAAGAGGATCTTTAACTATTTGCGTTACCAAAGGTAACTTACTGGTATCAGATATAGATGGCATCTTCTCGTAAAGGCCCTGAAAAAAGGTTGACGAAAATTATACACTGCTCATGAAGGGTGATAACTGATTACGGACAGGTCCTCGATTCTGTCTGCGTTTTTCATTGGAGGAGGTTTTAACATCGAACTCGTATCTCTTATCGACATACACAAATTACTCCAATCAGGATGTTGCTACTTTCCGCGGAATCAAGATATCGCGCAAAAGGACAACAACAACAAACAAACACACAACCATAAAATAACCTAGACCCTACTTGGGAATGACCGATATTTTATGTCGGTAGTGATCGAGAGAAAATTGATACAGTATCGTGACCTTTACGATCGAGACTCGCGATAAGATCCGGGCTTTGATGTGCAGGTAAAGTTTGGGGGAAAAACAGGAAAAATTCGAGGACGAATGAACGAGTAAGGTATATTGTCACGTGGTCTATAGGAGTTTAAAGGGGAACTTAACTTTACGTGCATGGTAGATGAATAGAAATAGGAAATAGCACAACAATTACATTTCTCCTTCCGAACGAGCCAAAAAAAAAAAAAAGAAGAAGAAGATAATAGCACGATAGGCATGATAGGTATACCATACTACATTTGTATTTGCTTCATATTATTATTATTATGTCACGATATTATTTAATCAGCAAATGAATGAGATTACGATGTTGCCAACATCAGATCACATTGTTGAACAATTGCCTTGTGGATGGTATTGAAAGTGTGTGAATTTTTGATCTTGTCTACACTTCAGCAGCTTGCATTCCCCTATCCAAAAAGTCATTATCGCTAAATCATTTATACTTTGTTCTACTAAGAGTGCCAAAGATATTTTTATTAATTCGTATTGAAATTATGTCGGAAGTAAACTACAGCAATTCGTTCATTCTGACGTTGTCGTGTTCCAAAGGAAAGAAGAGAGAGAGAGAGAGAAGACAATGGGGCCCTATAAAACAAATAATTTGCCCCAGACAATACTGGCATAAATCAAAACATGATAGATCATTCAGATGTGTAAGGTTGTACATTTGATGAACAAGAAGGTTGCTATCGCAATAACATTATTTATTTGTTGACTTTCTGGGTAGGGGAGAAATCAGATTATTTTGATATGCGCTTTTACACTTGATCTTAGCTATTGCAATTATATAATATTTGACTATTTGGAAGCATCGTGCTTTTGGCTTTTTTTCTCAGAAAAAATGCGATAACTAAAGTAACTGTCAAGAGATATTTCGTAGCTTTTTGAATATGGATTTACACGAGTATAAAACTCAATTTCATTAAAAAAAAAAGGTTATTGAAATTATATTTATTAAAAGAAGAAGAAGAAGAAGAAGAAGAAAAAAAAACCCAAACACTAATGAGGGGAGGGACCGAGGGCCATGTCCTTTTCGAGATCCAAATCATTCCTATAGGAAAGATGTATACTAGTATGTAAAAGTGGCGAAATAAAGTGCAATGTATATTCTTACTAAAAAGCTACCCCCACCCAAAACAACAACAAAAACATAAAAAAAAAAACCCTGCCAAAACGAGACAAGCGAAATGACAGAATCGGTAATGACTTAATCCGATAATTATTACTGATCGAGTGTGAAAAAGGGGTTATAATTACCCACCCCCAAACACACATACACACACACACACACACACGATATCATTCATGGACCTCGTTAACTTTATGCAGTTTCTCAAAATGGTCGTTAACGTACAGAATTTTCTGCAGAGACTATTTTTTTAACAAAATCTCTGAGCGCAGTCATCGTGTAAGACATGAACAGCGGACACAAGGGATCCGTCAAGATTTCCAAATAAAGAGCGCCCTCTTTTGTCTGTCTGTCTGTCTGTCTGTCTCTCTCCCTCTCTGTGTGTGTCTCTCCCTCTGTCTTCTCCTTTCATTCTCTTTTCAGGATGGATTGATGTATCAGCCTTCTCCCCCCCCCCCTCTCTACATAATTATGATTGTGTGTATAATGTATGTTATATACATGTAATAGATACATTAATTCGTGTAGTATTGTAATACGTATCTGCGCTCTGTTTGTCCAATGAGTACGGATGCATCTACTACCATATCAAATTAAGAAAGTATTCAAATCATGGTACATGAGCTCGTTTTTACGCAAGCACGCGACTAGAAAATACAGGTAGTACCATCAGATGGTCAGCAATATTATATACAGTCTTGGAACCTCGCAGTAGACACGCGGAATCAATATCATCCCAATCTAAACAGTTTCGAAAGTTAGAAAGTTTACCGATCACCACTGGCAGAATGGTGTTTTATTATGTTAAAGTATGCGCGAATCCTTAATACGACACAGACATCAGTAAATACATGGAATAGATAAATCATCAATCAATAAACACTCAACACAGTCACTAATACACACTCAACCACGGTATAGGACATACACAATACACACATCACTTGATGATACCCCTTTGAAGCAACTATTAACAAAAACAGACAAAAGACACAGTATTCACGGGACAACACTAAAGAAAGTTAAATCACAAACTAGACACTTTTTGCATTTTCATGTCAGTGAGAAAAAAAAAACACGAAAATTTGTGTCGGGCCTACTCCATGCAGGGTACGGAAAACAACAACAACAACAACAACAACAACAACAACAACAACAACAACAACAACAACAACAACAACAACAACAACAACAACAACAACAACAACAACAACAACAACAACAACAACAACACGAAGTAAACTTTTGCCAGATGTTACTTTCGCTCAACCTTTCTATAAGAGCTGTCGGTTTCAAGTGCAACTTTAACATCGTATAACGTCTTCACACAATACTTCGCAAATCAAACTTACTGACAGGAACTACGGCTATACGCCATGAATGTTAATATTATTATTTATTTTCGTTTTATCCCTCCTTTATCCCTGTACGCTCCAAATTTGATTAGAAATGAAGGATATCTTGTGGACGAGATGCGACTATCCCTAATTGGACCGGATCCTAAATTTTTCTTTACGCCTCCTATCTCATTCGGATTAAGTTTTAGCGCGAAAATCCTCACCACTTTTGTTCCATCCTGATTGCAAACAAAAGACGATCATTCAAAATATCACTCTCATTCCCAGTCCGCGAGGAAACGCTCATTAAAGCGGAGCTTAACGACATTATTTCGCATTTTCTTAGCGGAATGGATTCATGATATGTTGCATTATCGTTTGCTCTTGTCACTTACATTATTTGGGGAGGAAAGGGGAGGGGCTGATAAAGAGATAAGAGAGGAGAAGTTTGGACTTTTTTTTAATTTTTTTTTTTTTTTTTTTTTTGCCCGAGCCAGAAAGTTATGCAGTAAAGCCCTCTACGGATAAACAAACTGTGTAAATAGTACTCGTTAAGACTGGTTGTTCAAAATCTACTTTACTTTTGATCGTGCGGCCAAACGAAATTTTTCATTTTCAAGGCTTTGCATACATGTTAAATGATTAAATCGGCAAAGATTTGAATCTGAGGGACAAGGGTTTACGAATTCGATCAAGATACACTGGTACACGTTGATGTTTAAAGTATCCAAAATTGATTAAACTTAACTTTGAAAAATTGATACAGAGCTGTTTCATCCCCCTTCCTTGAAGGCGCACATACAATCTTTTCTTTTTTTTTTTTTGGTCACCATGATATAAATGCAAATTATTTTCATTAACTTTTCTGATTGCAGATCGGAGTTCAAAAGCCCTGTTTGAACTCTATTCAAACATTGAATTATGATTTTGGACCACACCTATATCTCTTGCAATACATTGTACTATATAAAATGGTGAATTGAAATACTAGTAAATGCACCATCGCTTGAGAAGAACCATTATAAAGGTTATGTGAATAATAAAGGTTATGTGAATAAAGTTACAACCAGTATTAATTAGTTGGGTAATGTTGATGCCAGAATTATCTCCTTGTTCTCCTAGAATCATCATTTTAGAATGTAACTGCGTATTCTTTATTGGGAGGAAAAACATGTGGACCTTGGCCCCATTGCATATAAGATGTTGAATAGGAGAGCAACTCTTGCTGGAATGACAACTTCCCATAGCAACAGCCAATCAGGAAGCTGGATTCTTGTCGTTACCATGACATCTGTCATTTCAGCAAGAGTTGCTGTCATGTCAACTTTTTCTGAAATGGGGCACCTGGTTACACACTCACAAAACCTCTACAAAAGCATGAATTCTGTACATTTCAAAAGACACACATACACATACAAAACAAAATACCTCTTCATCTTCTGTATACACAGACACAGACACACACACACACACACACAGACACACAGACAGACATACACACAGACACACACAGACACACACACACACACATACATAACAAATATACAGTGTACATACATACACTAGCCCATCGCCTTTTGCTATGATTATACTGCTTCTCCTACATCCCTATATACACTTTAGCCCTTGTAACATGCATGGCAAAACCCTTAGCCTTTTGTCAAGGCCCTCTCGCTGTAATGGGCGAGCGAAGCGAGCCCAGCCGAGCAACCCCACTCAGCTGGGCTCTCTTCACCATACAGCAAGAGGGCCTTGACAAAAGGCTACAAAACCCTTGATACTGCAAGCAACTACAAAACAGTTGAGAAAATGCAAAAAAAAAAAAGAAAAGAAAGAATGTGAACGAGACAGACAATTTCTTTTGTATGTTGCAAAATATATTTATTAGCTCTGCTAAAAAAAAGATAAAAATGACAAGCAAGTTACCAGCAAACTACACATACGTGTACATTTAAAAATATGTAGCAAAAGGCTGGGTCTTGTTTCTACAGATATACTGTCAGTCTCTTTACACTTTTCCACTTTTTTGTTGTTGCCATAATTATACTATATGGGCCACAAGCACACCTCATTCTCTATCTTTGAAGAAGAAAAGTACATGTATTGACAAATATTGCAAATTCCAAAAAATAATACATCAAAAATTACGACATAGTATTCTCTTGTTTCAAAGATAGGATATCACTTGCATGAGTAGATTTCAAACACATGTAACATATATTGAATTTTTGATTTCTCTACACCTATTATCATTATTATTATTATCCTTTTCCTCTGCTTCTATACTTAACACGAGAGTCAATCTCATAATGACAGTGCAGAGTTTATCAAAAATTCGGACCACATAAAATCATACTGGCATAAATCCAAACTTGGACCAATCAAATTCTCACGCATGATTGACATGGAGTTACCAGTATATAATCCCTTCTTCTCAACATCTGCACATGGTCTGGGGCAAGCTTTTGCCATCTGATTCCATTTTGCTTGTCCTCAAAAAGACTGTACGAGCAGAATCACAAACTTTTTACTGACACCTCAACCTGATAAGCCTTTGTTGATATAAATATGAATTGGCAGATATAACATTTTTATCTGTTTTCGATTTCTATTATTGTTATTATTATTATTATTATTATTATTATTATTATTATTATTATTATTATTATTATTATTACTTTATTTTATTTTTTTTACTACAGTATTGTTAAAATAAAAATAATTGACACTAACACTGCATGTTACAATTTGGTTTGGATGGGCCACACATGACTGCATCTAAATGCAAGACTGACTCCCCCAAACCTGTCCGTATCTTAATGCAAGCTTTCTTCACTTTCTTCATTTCTGCATCAGGTGTCTAGAAACAGCATTGGACAAATAATACATTAATGGAAAGTTGAGATTCTGGAGAACTAACTTTCCCCAAATTAGAAAAAAAAATGGCAATTTTATCAGGGTGTAGGGACATGATGGGCCATGTCTACTCATCTATAATCCAATACAAGAGGGAGCCCTTTTCATTTGTTAATGTTATTTCTCTGGCAAAACTGTTGAGAGTGCTTCAAGCTAAATGGCCACATTACAATGAGCCTATTCCAGCTGTGAAATCCCACATTTTTGAGGTCATGATGGTGGAAATGTTTTGATATAGACAATGTCCGCAGAGTTATGAGCAAAAATTACACAAGATTGATAATAGATGTCTATTGACGCACTAGCATTACAGAAAAAATGCTTGCACAAAAAAAAAAAGAAAAAATGATCACACACATACACATACAACCGAAACAATTCTTAGACAAAGGTCTGTTCAGCTATGACAAAAATTGCATCAAAATAATCATAGATATTTACCTTAGTAAAAACTTAATGTAACATTCTTGCATATTTTTGCTTACTGCATATTAATGCAAAATTCAAATAAACATAGTCTGGCAGTGTCATGAACAAAAATGGCAAAAAATCAATAATGGATGTTCAGAAAAGAATCAACTAAGCTTATGCAACATATGGTGTTTAGATTCAGAGAAAAATGCCCATAGACATGGAAATACTGATTGTTTGAAACAGCCCTTCCTATGTATCTACCCACAGCTACAGCTAGAAAAACAAACACAAACAAACAACACACAAACAAACATACATACAAACAAACAAAGAAGCCCTGTATGCATCAAAAGGAAGAAGAAGGTGGCAAATCTACACATGAGTCAGCCTTCTCATGTTTTGTGAAAGATTTGCAATGGTTTTGTGGCAGTGATGGCAATAATCAAAACCGGAACTCGGGGGTTTTCTTGGCACTCATATTTGGCAGCTACACACTAATAGGCAAGGTGCACTGATGAGCCCCAAGAGTGCTGCTAAGTACATTTTCTGTGACACAAATAACTTCACAAAGAATCTTTACGAAGAAACTTTACAAAGAACCAATGCAATGCTGAGATAATGGCAGATTCTTCATGTAGACAAATGACCCAGGTCATTGGTACAAACTTTTAAGTGTGTGCGTGCCACAACACTACATGAACAGTACTTCTACCACCACCACTACTACTACTACTACTACTACTACTACTACTACTACTACTACTACTACTACTACTACTACTACTACTACTACTACTACTACTACTACTACTACTACTACTATTACTACCACTACTACATTATCACTGAAACCATAAATATAGTTCTACACATCTCTTCAAAAAGATTCAGTACATGTTTTCTTCTGATCAGAAATCCCTCGGACTCCGATTTATCCTCCACATTGATGAGATGGTTTATATTTTTTGGTAGCTGAGTAACGCATCCTTTCAGAACAGCCTCTACAGAGTTACGTGTAGGGGAAGTGTGGGAGAGTTGAGCCAGTTTTTACATTTAGTGATACTGTTCAATAACTATACACAATTTATGGATTATTCATTCGCTGGTGTATACTACAACTATTCAGGCATAATATGATAGCCCAATAAGACACCTAGCACAAACAACTTGGGGGTGACACTTCAACAAAAATATTTTGCAAAATGGCTCAAGTCTCCCTTGATGTGGTGAGAGTTGAGCCACGGGGTTGGGAGAGTTGAGCCACTATGCTATAGGCCCTACATATCATATTAAGAAGTTCAGGCTTATAAAAGAAAATTACTATGGAAACCTATCTAAGGAAAGATGGTGTAATGGTAACAGAGGGGGCGGGGCATCTGTTTGACTTACGGGTCATTGGATGGATAATGTGGATGTTGTTGGGGTCCACCTACGATCACATGATCAGGATTTCTAGATGCACCCTGATTGGATTTGCGTAATAAGTCAACTCTTGGTGTTAGGAAGAAGAAACCGCCCGTAGGGCGTCACCCCTGGCGAGAACACCACATACCTTTCCAATATTCCTCACCTCATCCAATTGCAGACCCGTTTCTTTGACCAAAAAATGATACTCATTGAGCCACTTGAAGGGAGGGTTGAGCCACTTGAGGGCTGAGCCATTGGAATACAGGGTTTAGCCATGGCACAACTCTCCCTCCACACGTTGGCACAACTCTCCCCACAGTCGCCATTTAAACTAACCCTCAAAACCTATGAAAGTGACCACACCAAACATGTTGAAATTTGCTGAAAGAAACAAATGATATACAGACTATCTGCTACTCCAACTGATTCGCACTTATCCTCTACCATAGGTGTGAGAGAAAACCACATATCTGACAAGTGGACATTCACTTTTGGTGACCAAAAATGGTTTTTCTTTGACTATTTTGTCATGCTTCGTCCAACGTCGCTGCCTCATACACTGGTATATAGTTAATCATAGACATGAACAAGAAATGGCATCAGCTGACTGCTGTCAGTTACTATGAAGATGTGAGGTGGCCTGGATCAACTCTCCCAGTGGCTCAACTCTCCCACACTTCCCCTACAGTCAAGCAAATAAATAGCACACGCTTCATAACCTCATTACAAGATTCAAGAAATGCTTGTATCCTAACTGTCATCGCAAAAGGATTTTGGCAGGGATTTCTGCTTCTTTCCATTTCAAGGTTTTGAAAGAGACAACGGACTTCAAATGTGTGATCTTAATCATGTGAGTACTAGTATGGGCACAATATTGTCTTAAACTGATAATCTTCTCTGCCTATATGCAAATGTTAGCAACATGATTGTAAAACCAGTTAGACCTTGGACTAGCACAGAGGGTGGTAACCATGACAACAGCTCTTGATGAAGTATACCAAAATACTTGTACAAACTTAATGCACGTCAAATGATATTGTTAACTTTAAATACTGAGTAGAAAAAAAAAAACCAAAGAAAAAAAAAAAAAACAACCCCAAAACATTTCAGCCAAGTACTGTATATGCCATATACTTCAAGGGCATTTAAGTATGTAAAAAAACAGACATGCAACTATACTGCACGACACTTTTGCCAGTGGTTAGATTTGCGATTGATCACAGCAATTCACATGAATGAAGACAGATGCTGATTGCAAATTGTGTTTAGTGTAAATCGAGGTAATGTCTACATACTATTCACTCATAACTCTAACAAATCTTATTATGATAATGAGCTTAGAATGCAAACAGACCATGATTACAAAAGGAGTGTAGCCACAGGGGGAAGAGCAACTAACTGCTCGGATTACTGAGTGACTACGCATTACACATCGTCGGGCGTGCAAAGAATCAAGTAACTTTGTTTCCCCGCTTTTGTCTGTCAGAAATTCATATGTCTATGGAAATAGCACTTCCACAAATGTTCAAATGTCCCACTGCAATAAATAAGTTCATGAAATGTTTATGCTTTGGTCCTGCTAGTTTTGTATTTGTTTTTCCTTTTTTTTTAACCTCCATTTCCAGGGCAGCGTTTCATGAAAGTTGTTAGCCCTGACAAGTTGTCAGTCTCTGAAAATTACCCCAGTAACAGTCAGTGACCAGAGCTTCTCAGCCAATCAAAACCAAAGATTTCACTGAAATTGTCAGAAACTGTGAACTTGTCGGGGCTGACGACTTTCATGAAACGGTGCCCAGATCACCTTTTCTAAAGTGTGGCTATCAAAAAAACAACAACAATTAATTGTTTTTAGTATGAACTGCTTAGCATAAGGCCAGTTAAATAGTAAATAGTAAAATCATGGAAGATTGTCAAATATTAACGGTTGTCTACGGATGGAATTATGGCTGGGAAATTCCGACAAATGTACACTGTAAACAAAAGTATTTCAGCCTTTTTACTAAATGCAGACATGATGTGAAACACGGTTGCTACCCCTGATACTGGTAAAATCATACCAACATGCACTAAAGTAAAATTCTGCGAATAGCACCGAAAAAGTAGTATCTGTTGTGGAGACACTAACAAAAGTTTTTGTTGTGTAAAATCTATGGAGAATGAACTTTGAACTGTAAACTACAGTTGACTCCCGATACAACTGTATAAAGAGTCCTCGGGACGGGCAGTTTTCTCTTGTTATATCGAAATTTCATTATACAATTTAACCGAACAAATAAACAATATAAAACATAGAGCGGATAACTGTGGGGAATGGACTTTTACTTCGGTGTAACCGAAATTTCGTTGTTATAACGATAGTGCATTGCATGATGAACGTTGCCCATTATTTTGAAGTATGGTAGGACACTATCATATAAACTGGAAATTGACTTGGCCCACTGGATTCCATATTTTGGTCTTGGCATGTCAGTCATTTCTGAGACATGCCCTCTACATACTCTGGTCTTAAACCATGCTCTGGGTTTAGCTTTTTATTTATTCATTTATTTTTTTTTTCAAGTGTTGGCAAAACATGGCTCCCTTGCCAATCCACTTGTCAAGATTTTCAAACTGAAAAATACAATTTTTTTAATGATTTTATTATGATGTTGCATGCAGTAAAAGTCTCTTACTCACACCAATCTATGATAACAGCATACGATGACTGCCAGGCTGGATAGATGTCTTTGCTTTCTTTTAGTTTTCATTTCTTGCTGTCCTTTGGTTTAACCTGTTGGAGACTAGAGTCCCAACTAACAATATAGGGCATGTGTCCATGGGAAATGTGTGTCATAGCAAAATTACCTCATTCTCAACAGATGAAGTAGTCCACAACCTGTATTTTCTTTTTGTTGCTGTTGTTGACTCATAACAAAGCATGACGCCAGAGCAAGTCTGGACATGCTAGATCAAGTCAACGCATTTTGAAGAAACGAAAGAGAGAGAAACAAACACTTGACAATACTATTCCTGGCAAACAACAACAAAACTTGGGGATTGCACATAAATGGGTGTCTTGGCAGTGCTGTGATAGTAATAATGACTTTAGTAATGATGGCAGTGTTGAGGATGAGCTATTTTTGCTATAACATGCATTTCCCACAGACACGTGCCCGAGTATACTCGGGACTCATCCTCAACGGGTTAACGGCAACACTGAAGAATCGTGATGCTATCCTGGGTGACTGAAACCATAATTACGATGAATGTCTGTAAGATGTGTAATCCTGCCATGGTGTGATGGTACACAGACCTATAATACTGGTCTGTACAGTTGATATGATTTCATATTCAAGGTAGGTGAAGGAAATCAACAAACAGTCTGGACGTAAGATTACAAACTACACATTGTAAAAGTGGACATTTTTGCAGTGTTGGGTATTTAGTGCTATTAGCACAAACCAGAAACTAGCATGGAAATAAAAGCATGCGAATATATTTGACTGCCATAATAATTATGTTTCAGTAGTTAATGTCTTGATTCTGTGGAATTTAAAACATGCAAACCTCATCTTATCCGGCCGAGCGTGAAGAATTACTCGCAAGACAATATATCCACTTTTACAGTAACAGGAAACCACACCATAACTCCTAGTGGGCCAACTACATTTGAAAAGGGGCTTTTTAATATCACTACTGGGCCCTGTTTCATACAGCTGTTCGTAAAGTTACGAATGACTTACGAGCGACTGGTTGTCAGTTCTTGTGCTGAATTATGGAAATTCTGATCAGTATAGCACATCAGAACTGATCACCAGTCGCTCGTAAGTTGTTCGTAACTTTACGAACAGTTTTATGAAACACCCCCCAGGGCACTGTTGCATAAAACTGTGGTATCTGTATAATCAGCGACAAGTTGGCAATCAATGCTCACCATCAGTGATTACTTGGCTTTGATTGGCTCTGGAATAGTGTTGCTATGGTAGTTACCACTGATTTCACAGTTGACTCTAACTGCAAATTTACCACAGTTTTATGCAGCAGTGTCCAAGTCTCGAGTCATCGTGGCTGGGTAGTGGAATGGCCTACACGTAGGCAGTGCCCCGCTGAAAAGATAACTCAATGTATTGAGCGAGGCTGGCCAGAAAATACAATGTACATCAATAACTGCACCAGTTTACTAAATTGACCACTAGTAAGTACATCGGGCTATTAAACAGGCCAACAAGGGTAAAGGGTGGGGAAAGCCAGTGAGTACAAGAGTAAATGTCACACAAATAAGTAAATAAATAAAGATGGGGGAGACAGAGTCATAAATTATCAAAATCATGAAACCCGTTTTCTCTTTTTTTTTTTTTTCATAAAATTATACAAACACACATGTAACTGTAAAAACAGAATTGTCATTTAAAACATTTTGGTGGTAACCAATCATTCTGGATGAAAATGCCACACATTCAAACAACAATTGAAACTCTATTCTCTAATGTCGCCAGGACACCATGTGGTATGCCACTTTACAGGAGAAGAGACAAAAGTAATCAAATGGGGAAATGATGTTCCTGCTACCGGCTCGTCACGGCCCCGTTACCGCCGCTGCCCGTGATTGGTGGATTTGGAATGATGTCACAGATGACAAAGCCTTCTGCCTGGAATGCACTCTTCAGCTCAGCCTGGGAACAGAGACACAACGGGAAGGAAAGACAAGATAAGATGACTGTTGTATGCCACTTAAGCTGAGAAACACAGTGCGCAGGGGCAACTAGATATTTCTTTATCATTCATTATCGCTAGGGCATCCGTTTTTGTTTTTGTTTTGTTTTATTCTGTTCTTTCAAATCTTTGAGGTGGAGTCCCGAGTATACTTGGGCAGGGGTCTATGAGAAACGCGTGTTGTAGCAAAATCAGCCCATCCTCGACTGGTTAAGACTATCATCCCTGGGGGGACAAGATCTTGTATGAGGTATGAGAGTTTTTCTTCAATCTGTCTGCTCTCTGTATAAATGAAATGTGTAAGATTGCAACTGCTGATCTACATATATACATAAGGAACATGTTGAAAAAACGGAACCAGCAGGGAATAGAACCTGTCACCTACTATGTATAACATAACAATGTCAGAATTTCGGAGCTTGGGTACATGTATTTGTTCCAAGTTCTTTGTGTCACTGCCAGCAACCAGGGATAGCCTCGTGGTAGTGTCGCTGCCTGGAAAGCGGTAGATGACAGGTTCGATTTCTACTGGTTCCTTTTTTTCCGACATGTTTGTTAATGATTCAACAAACTCTATAAGAAACAGAAAGTAATTGTTTTACCCTCTACCAGACATGGTTGATCAAATGATTACGATGAAATATTGCAACCGATTACATTTAATCACTAAGCATAAAAGAATATCAAGTGAAACCTGTAAAGACTCACCAATTTGTCACTGTCTGGACACATGCCTATTACAGCACCCCCACTGCCAGAGAACTTGGCTGAGGAACCATACTAAATGGGTAGAATTAAACCCCAAGCACAAATATTAATTGATTTAAATCTATAAGACAGGAAAATCCTCAACAACATCATACACAAACACACACACAAAAATACACATAAAAAAGTGCTTTTCATTGTCTTTAATTCTGTAATGGTCCAACATTCACACACACAAAGAATGAAGGACATGATTTACAGAATAACAATATTCCTATAGCTTCCACAGTTATAGTCTGATTTTTAATGAAGCATCTCCTACCATTCTGCATTATAGCACAAAGAGTGCCAAGAAGGCGTGTCTGCACAGCAATGCACCTTGTGCATCGTGTGGATAGATTATGCGAATGACAGACATTATGTATGCCGTGTTGGTGGGCGTGTCTCCAAGATTACAGTCTTTTCATTAATGTCAACTTTACAAACATGGCGTGAAATTGAACAAAAGCTGATTCAAAACACCTTTATTTTCTTAGGTCTGTGCCATCAGCAATTTGTAAAACAAGACTCCGCTGTTCATAAATTGTTGAAACAAATTGTAATAATACTCTTGTATATCCACTATTAATGGAAGAGAGATGGAAGAGATAAAATATCATTATAATCATCATCACATATCAAGCATTTCATACCTGTTTTGCGAGTTCCACCATCCTCAGGTTTTCCGGCCCGATGACCTTGTCGCCGTACATCTGTCGCCGGAGGTCAAAGTTGGCATTCATCAGTCGCATGAGTTCAGTGTGGTTCCCTGATTCAAGAGCTTTCCTGAGCGTAAAAGACAGTAACAAGAAATATTTGGAGAAAATTATAAAAAAGCTTCTATATCTGAATTGGTTGGGGGGGGGGGGGGGTGGATGGGTGTGGGAGGATGTCTTTCTTCCTTTTCTCACAGTATCAAAAAAAGAGTTTCAGCATTTAAATCAAGCTGTAAATCATGCAATCTGCTGCATACTAAATGTAACATTTTGGCTTATTCTGATTTAAAAAACAAGGCTCAAGATGTGAAACTCTCTTTTTTTATGTTTACAGGATATCTGTTCAGAAAGCAAGAGATTATTAAGCCGAGGGGTGAAGGGTAAGGGATGAGTTTTCTTCAATCTGTCTACCTCTGCAATCATGAAATTTGTAAGATCACAACTGCTGATCTATAATTTTGAATTTTCTGACATGTTTGTTAAAATTATAGAACAGCAGTTGCAATCTTACAACTTGAATTTGTAGAGGGAGACAAATCAAAGAAAACTCACACCTCGAAATCCATTTTTTTTCTTTCCATGTATTTTTTTTTTTTTTTTTTTTTTGGGGGGGGGGGTTACTTGGGGGAGTCATCTTGTTAAGGCATGAAAAAAGCTTGACAGGCTTGTGAGCACGAGAAAGACCCCCAAGGCGTGAGTATCACAACTAATGGTTGAGAATTGGTACAGGTGTGCATACATTGGTGGAAACAAGGCTGATAAAAACAAACAAACAGTGCAAACATAATTATTTGTGCAGGTTCTCTTGCAAGTGTGAAAACTCTCAATGTATTCCAAGTGATACTCCACACATACAACCCTCAGCCCTGGATGGGCTGACTGCAGAAAACTTGGACGTAGGCCTTAAAACGAGACCACTGCAGCAAATCAGTTGACGCATCGAACCGAAAGTCTGTCATGAATTAATGTTGCTGACATACCGTACCATGTGATCGCACAAACTCATTAGGAATCATACATGCGACTTCCCTGATCTCTGCTGAATCATGCGCAATGTGTCACAAGGGGCGGAAAGAGAAAAAAAAGTTGCCGGGAAACAAGGGAAACGGAAAAAGAGGTGGGGGGATGGGGATAGGGTGGGGGGTGGGGAAGGGGGAAAAACATTTTCACTGCATCCTGCACTGCACCAACAGAGGTAATTTGGAGCCCCAGGGCAGCTCAGGGAACATAACACAATAGGTATCGACTATGACTAAAGAAACTGTTTGCAATAATCATAAATGCATTTTAAAGCTGCCCCGTTGCGGTCGTTTGGAGGTGACAATTGACAATCCCCACTGAATTTGATTTGTCAGTGCTGTTGATTGTCACATGTGAAGTGTTATCAATGTGGACTAAGTCAACAATTAAACAACAACAACAAAAAACAAACATACGTATAGAAGATAAAAAACCTTTTCTATCAAACCATTCTTGAGCTGCGATGACAGAGCCTACCCTCAAATTGTGACAGTCCCATCTATAAGGAGAAAATCCACTCTATGGCTCCATGCAAAAGCCTTCCTGTGCCAGGGACTATGGACAGTGTGTACAATACCAGGGGCGGATCCAGGAATTCTGTAAAGGGAGGGGGGGGAGGGTTGGGTTGCCCCCCCCCCCCCCCCCCCCCCCCCCCCCTGGATCCGCCACTGAATGCTAAGGGGTAATCTGTGCTACTCAGCACTAAAAGCAGACAAGGGGTTAAGTTGACTTAAAAATTATAAAAAAAAACTAGAAATGTCGCTACGGTGACTGGTATGCCTCCGCCATAATGCATGGTTCTCCTGATAGGTCTATAGTATACAAATGATGCACAGGATAGAGTGTGTTAGTGAAGGTGCGGCGCGCTCGAGAGTATTGACAATGGTGCGACATGCACGAGGCGCAGCTCCAAAGAGGCGCAGCTCCAAAGAGGCGCAGTTCCAAAGAGAATCACTGTTACGTAGAACATGCATAAATATGTATTAGTTTCATGATGATACCTTGAGTTACTTTCGAGATATGGAGGAAAAAGTGCAATTTAGCACTTTCACTTGACCTTTTGACCTTTGACCTTTTGGCAAGAAACTTCCCACAGAATATATATTGGGTAATACATGCATACTTGTACATCAAGTAAAAAAAAAATCCTTCAGGCATTGCATAAATACAAGGAAAGTAGTGATATTTTGAGGAGTTGACCTTGACCTTTGACCCCCTGACCTTTGACCCATGACCCCCAACTTCCCTAGACAATCACTGCCTATCGGTACATGTTCCATGAAGATACCTTGAACCATTTGCGAGATATGGAGAAAAACATGAAATTTCAACCTTTTTTTCACAAAATAACCTGTGACCTTTGACCTTTGACCCAGTGACCCTAAAATCCAAACAAAGTATTATCCCCCCAGGATATACCCTCATACCAAGTTTGATGTAAAACCACCACACGGTTCTTGAGATATCACCAAAAACAAAACGGGACGGACGTACGGACGTATGTACGGACGGACGGACGGACGACCCGAAAACATAATGCCTCTGGCCACTTCGTTGCCGGAGGCATAAAAAGGAAAGAAAGAAATAAAAAGTCAAACAAAACAGATGTTCTATGTTCCATTGATACGAAGATACACTGTATATCAATAATGTTATGGAATTTGCAGTTTTTACTCTTACGAAATGTTGACAAAATCCCCTATCAATTGAATATGCAAATGAGATATTGATGAAAAGGTCATATTCCATCAGTTGTATTTGCTCATAAATCATTATATTTCTTGCTTGTAGTAAATTTACAAAAAAAAACAAACAACTATTTGTACTTCTATCAAATTATTTCAAATGTATGATGTTCTAGAAACAAAACTGGTTTTAATACAATAGTGACTCAATTAATGTCAAAGTATGTCTTTTACATTCATTATGTAATTTACTGTGTAGGAAAATGCAATCGTGATTTGATATTTCTTATTCCCCAAAATGTCAAGATTTGAAATACTTTTTTTTTTCTCTATGAACTACTTCATTGAGACGCACACTGTTGTTTTGATGTCACTTCTTTAAAAAAAGGAAGCCTACATGAACATGGACTGTAGTCACTGTAATGAATTGTGTTTTCGCTGCCAAGTGCCTATCGTAGGCCTAGAGGTCACACGACTTTACTACTACATGTATAAAGACGTGGTGAAGCTCAATGTACACGTAGTAGGTGCTAGTGTGTAATCTTTGACTTCCCTTTTCCTTGTATCCGCTATTCTCTTTGTCGATAAGGTATCGCTTCCGAGTAGCTTTCAAGGACATCCAGGCATTCAATCTGCACATTAAATGGAGATCCGCAATGACCTGTTCACCAACCCCCCCTCCAAATTTCTGATTAATCTGCCCTCTAAATTTCTGCTTTGTCTGCCATCCAAATGTACACACACTCTCTGCTAATTTTGGAACTCATACGCCCACTACCTGCCCTCTGGGGGCGACAGCTTGCCAAGCTTGCGTCTGACATGATCGTTGGAGTTCAAACAGAGAGAACAAAATCAACCCTACCAAGTATCAGTGGCGGATCTAGAGGGGGGCGCAACCG
Source organism: Diadema setosum (assembly GCF_964275005.1). Lineage (NCBI taxonomy): Eukaryota > Metazoa > Echinodermata > Echinoidea > Diadematoida > Diadematidae > Diadema > Diadema setosum. Next base: position 5,635,214 of record NC_092690.1, read on the forward strand.
GCGCACGCCTCCCCTTTATTTTTCATTAAAAACAAAAGAAATAAAAAGTAACAAATGAAATGAAACCCGGAAGTGGCACCAGGAATATCAGTTGCACCCCCCTTTACAGAATTCCTGGATCCGCCCCTATAGTATGTAGACAAAACTACCTGGGGGCTGCTTCAGTCCCTAAACACTACAATAAAATTGAATCCTACGAAAGTTCAATTCAACTAATCTTCAGGACAATTTTGGGATCAATCAGTTCTCAGAAAGAAGGAACTGTTTAAATATCTGGCACTGGGCTTATCCTTGTTTGGCTCGATATAGTTCCCATGTTTGTGAAACAGGGCCCAGGTGTAGCAGCCACGAGAACTTGCCAATGGCAGTCTAGGGAGATTTGAATCCGTTGTCCTGCTAATTTTTGCCTTGTAGATTTAAAATATGAAACACATCAAGGTACAATTAATAACCTTACCCCTAACCCCTACAATACACATTTATGTTTGCTAACACACACAAAAAAAAAAAGTAGAAAAAAAAATGAGGGGAACACTATGACAATGAGTACAGTCATGACAATGCTAACCCGATTCACACTGTAAAATATGACAATGTGTACAGTGTGAAATATTCTGCCCAAATCACACAGGATATTTTAGTGCTTGAGTATTAATGAAGATGCTTCCCCATCCCACGTACATTGTATGTACACAGGAAAATGTGTTTTTGATTGCAAAGACGTATCCCCCAGTCACACTTTAAAGGATTGTGATGAGTAAATTTTACCCTAAACGCTTGCCAATATCCCAGTGAGAGAGATGACAGTATGTCTTACAAATGTTTGGCTAGTCATATCATGCACAACCACAATGGTTGTGGCTGAGCTTATCCAAATCACAAGATAAAGATTTTACTGTGAGCAGTGGATAAGGACAGGCTTGTGCGAGTTAAACTACAAAACATTCATGACAATTTATGTGGTTGTAGAGACTCTGGCCCAAATTACATAATTAAAAATGAAAAATAATGTGTTCCGGCCATGGTATGCTGGCCCAAATCTAAGAGATACAATGTGTCACGCTAAGAGATACGCCAAGACTGTTACAGATAAAATGCCATTGAAATCACCTTGTAAAAGATGGCCGTGTGTATAATCTGGAGGATGGGGCCTACAACTCAATGCAAATCACATTTGTATACAATATAGAACAATGAGTTCAGCTTAAAGGATGCTTGCCAAAAGTCAATAACACACAGACACAGGTGACGGCACAGTAGCAGCTGACGGCCAACGTGTTAGACCTGTTCAGATGGCGGATTTATGGAAACACAAAAAATAGCCAGAATTAGAAATCTGGGAAAGGTCTGAAACGGGTGCCAAATTCATCACTGCAGACTGTCACCAGCTTTTGTAATGTGACAAATGAGAGTGCAGGATTTACTGTTAATTCGTTCTGACATTCTCTGTGGAGATGTGTATGACCCAAGTTTGTATACATGTCTAGTTATGTGTTTATACAGTAATCTACATCATCACAAAAGGCCAAGAGAGGTGTCTCTACCGAGTTAGGTAACAAGAATCAAGTGTTCACACTTCTGGGTCATCTACGTCGATTGAAGCAGAGTACCTCATGAAACAAAGGGCTAATTGTGCAGAGAAACAACTGTGAAGAGGGCCAATGGGAACATGCAGCCTATTTCTGTCGCCGACTCGCGGCGTGATGCATGCGAATGGGAAATGAGAGTTGTCATATGCGGGACGCGGCGACATCGCAGCGACGCCTTCGTGGGGGCCGGCGGCGGCGTGCTTGTCTCACCGCAACGACACACACACTCTCTCCCCCCCCGAGCGTTCTGTCCTTAGCCAAGACACATGCTCCGAGGGACAATGGTGGGGTTTAGACGCCGACTGCACTTGCCTCACAACGCGCATCACAGGGAGGCACGAGTCTCTCACACCCCCCTCCCTCCGCTCGACTTCCACGTTCACTACTTTAAAGTGGCAACTTGTGGCTGGTGAGTCACACAGGAAGACAAACTGCAAAGGACCCCAGCAACGAGCGAAGGAACAATGACTGCATACTGCCGATGCATTGACAAGCACTCATATTGGTAGTCATCGACTGCAGGTGCATATTAAAAACAGTCATCCACGTAGTAATATTAAACAAGAGCTGCAGTCATACACTTGTAGCTAGTTACGATGGTTGAGAGAGAGGCAGCGGCGGTATCAGTTGTTGTGATTGCATTATTAAAAGTTAGTAGCAGCCACAGCAACAATAAAGTAGAGCCAGCAAAAGTGGTATTGTGTTGGTGGCTTTACATTTACTGGTAACAGCAGTCATAGTGGCTCGGAGCTGTTGCAGTAGTTGTAATTAAAGAAGACGACTCTGAAGTAATAGTAGTATTAGGAGGAAGATTAGTAGTTTTTGTAGAAACAGCAATACACTGTTTCCATTTTAATATATTGAAATTGTATGCATACCTTTTAAACAAAGGTTGTTCTTGACAATGCCAAAGTTTGTCAGAGGCTTGTCCAACATAGCAACAAGTAATGTATGCAAACTCAATTCCAGTAATTGAATTTCATTTTAAAGAAGAGCAGGTTAATGGAATGGCTCATCTCTATGTTCTCGGGAATGAAACATCCATAAATTTGAATACATAATGAAAACACACATTTGTAGGAACGACATTTGCACTACTAGTAGTTGTGTAATTATCAGGGAATGAATAAAATTAAACTGCATTGAGAACATATTTTCACTTTAATATCAAAGAAACTTTCCTTCCATCTTTGTTTAATCTCCACTTCATCTCACTTCCTGTGATTTCTTTTATTTTTCATATGAAGGTAACAGCAACTGACAAACATACAAGGTTCGTGTCATCCGTCATGGTAAAATGGGGATCCGGATACTGCCAGGTACAACACATTTCACCGAAAGAGAACAATGCGGTTTCCCCCTGGCAAACTTTGGATTAGCATCATTAGCCATTTCCCCTTCCAGCGTCACTCTGTACAGACAATGATAATATGCTCTACAGGGTAAACTAAAGCTTTAAAGAGAGGATGCAGATGATGTGTGCTAGACAGCGACAGAAATAGTAATGACCGTCGTCTTCTAAAAATGAAGAATCGTCTTCTTAGAAGAAGAATGACATGAGATCGTAGATGTGTACTCTTTTGAAATAGACTTCGCATCGTTTCCGATCATTTGTAGTTTAAAAACTAATGATGTGATACACAAAACATAAACTGAAATTCTGCCAGCAGTTGTGTGTCTCCTAGATTGTACTTGGTCAGCAAACATTCGCTGGCATTACATACTTGTCTGCAATCCTGACTAAAAACAGACAGTTGTAGTTGTTTTCATTTAAAGGGACTGTACAGTACTGGTTGAGGTGGGGATTCATGTTTTGAACATTTCTAAGTGAGATAACGAGAAACCTCTTATGAAATATGAAAGAGCATGTAATTTTAAGAAGGATTCAATCTTCATTTGATGAAAATTGGTTTTCAAATGGCTGAGATATTCAAAAAAGTGATAATAATAAAAGGCGACAGGCCACGCCTTTTATTAGGATCTCTTTGTTTCACCTTGTTTTTAGATATCTCAGCCATTTCAAAACCAATTTTCATAAAATAAACTTTTGATACCCCCTAGAATTGCATGCTCTTTGACATCTCATAGAGTGGTTTCTGAATATCTCGCAAAATGTTAAAAGCAAATCCTCACCTCGACCAGAACTGTACATACCCTTTAATATGTATGATATTTAGCAGGAAAACACTTTTAATTGTTAAAGAAATCATTTAATCATTTAATTCATGGAAAAGTACCGATACCAAAATGTTGGCAAAAAGACAACTCTAGATATACTAAAATTGTTTTTCTTTTCAAGTTTTTGATTTTCTTTTGAAATTAGAAATCTCACAAGTCTATTTAATAGTCACTGGCAATATCTATCCCCCTCAACTCTACTTTTGCACTGAAAGACAATGTCACCCCCCCCCCCCCCCTGAAAAAAAAAGAAAATCATCAAAACGAAACATAACCACGCAAGGCAAACAAATACAAGACAAAATTCAAACAAAAATCTAAACTTTTAGAGGATACTACTTCAATGCAGTGTTCAAATACCAATTTGAAAATGATACCAACACATTTGCTTTTTTTTGGGGGGGGGGGGGGAGGTTGCAAACAGTGGATATTAATGATGATGTGGATCCTATTGGCTGAGAGCAATCACATGACTAGCCTTTCATTTCGCCTAACATGCTCAGCTGGCATACTGTAAAATGTTACTAATGACCGGTACCAACGACAACCTAGAGCTATCATTGCTCAAATACACGTCTCTGTTCATTCAGTTGGCTTGTTAGGAGTATAGGCCTACATGAACAGGCAAGATTTCATCGTTTCGTTGACTTGCAAAAATAGTGGGTGCACACTGGAATTTCATCAAAAAACAAGGATCTACTTCGTCATCTTATAAAACAAATAATGCACATCATTTTGTTCGGGCATTAGCAGAATTACCTACACTCGATACTTTCAAAAGAGCTCAAACACCTCAGCTGTCACCTCGGGTGTGTTTAACCCGCTGAAGACTAGTCGTGAGAATACTCTGGCAGGTGTCTATGGGAAATGTGTGTTATATCAAAATCAGCCTGTCCTCAACGGATTAATAATAGACTCTTCCGAATGTACCATGGGTGGTATTCTGAAATCCTTCCTAGGAAGAAATTTCTTCCTAAGTCAGGAGTTTTTGCTAAGTGGTATTCTGAAAATCTTCCTAAGTTTCTTCCCAAGTATCTTCCCAGCTCTTTCCTAAACTTTGGAAGAAATGCAAATGAGGACGAGATATGCAAATTTCTGACGTAGGAAAAAGTTGGTATTCTAGAATGCACTTACGAAAGGATTTCAGGAAGATATTTAGGAAAGCTCCACCCCTGTCCTAAGTATGTTGTTAAGATATAGCAAGCTGCAAAACACTGTGATTAGCGCTTTTATCACTCACTGCGTGCAACATGTACTTTGATGCGCAAAATGGGCATGAGAAAGGGGACATGCCGTGCACACATGTTTTTAACCCTATGTCATCGTAATATGCTATTGTCATTGGTTGGTTCCTTATGATACGGCATTTTGTATTGGCTTAAGAAGGATGTGGGCAGGGATAAGGATAGCCTAATTTGCATTAAGAAGTTCCTAAGAAAAATATTTCAGAATACCAATACTGTCATTCCTAGGCACTTCCTAAGTTTTTGACTTAGGAAGAAACTTAGGAAGATTTTCAGAATACCACCCCATGTGTGGGTAATTCTTACTATTACGCTCTTATCACTGATGATGTCTATTATATTCATAATAGCGCATAATGCTCTAAATCTTACATTGTACTTGAGTTCACACAGCGGTCGGCCAGCTGACTAAATCTGATTTGCACAACAAGCGGCGCATACAGGATGTGGCACTAACTGAGCAAAATGTGTGCCCTCAACAACACAATAGATGATAAACTAGTACAGATCTCTGAAACATTAACTAGGCACCCTGTCATTTCATACATGACATTTTACACACATGCACCCTACTTTCTATTTTGCCTCAGTGCTATTTTTTGTCTTTTGAGAAATGAAAACTGAACAGGTGGCATCATAATTTCATATTTGCGAGGATCACTAAATCTTAAAGAAGAAGGAGAAAAAAAGGAAATGTAGTTCCTCTCTGCTATACATGATTCTAGATATTTTTCTTTTCAGATATTCCCTGAAGTGGTTGAAAAACCCTAAATGAAAACAATAAACATTTCTACTATGTGTTCCAAAAAAAAAAAAAAAAAAAAGGTCAAGCAGAACAGTAACAGTTTCATTAAAATCAGACTAAAATAGGGGTATTATGGAATTTTCAGGTAAAGCATTATTATTAAGATTTTTTTTTAAAGACCAAACAGTGATAATTGGTCACATATGATATAAGAAACACAAGATGTTTATATTATTGCCTTGCATTAAGATATAAATAAAACTACACCTTTTATCAATAATTTAGCAACTTTATGGTCAACGCTGCCGTAGGAACTCGTGAACAATTATATGTGAAGGATATGACCTGTTCTTCTCAAATTCATTTCAAAATGGAAAGTTAGGGAAGACTTGCCTGTAAGCAAAGAAGTTTTTCTTGACTAAAACAATGCCTTTAACTAGCAGCCTTGTGATACATTGTAGGCGTCAATGTTCTTGTCATCTGTGCTAAGGAGCCCAAAATCTTCACTTACATTTCAATACACGTATGCAATTACTCATGTCGTAATCATCACCACAATCACTATGAGTTGCTTTATAGCTGGTAGCGTGTCTGCCTCACGACCCAAAGGAGCTGGGTTCGATTCCCGAGTCCCACTGAGCAATGTAGAGTGTAATCATACCATCCCCACAGGCCTCTATAGAAAGGCACAACACTCTGTCCCTCGGATAGGACATAAAATGGAGGTTCTGTGTGTGAGAGAGTCACAACTCATGCAAGCAAATGATCCTGCTTCATTTATTCATCACAAAGAGCAGGGTGTTTAACCCGGTGAAATGATCCCGTCTAACATCCAACTGGACCCCAAGGAAGACCAGCTATTGCAGCTGAATATGGGCTATCCAGCCATCTTCTCAGATGGAAATGAAACAAACTAAGAAACAACCATAGATGCAATTCTACCATCATTCTGATGAAACCTCATTGCAGTCAACGGCTTCATCGCATCATGCTTACAGTCACTTTTGCACACCAATCAACGTCATCATCATCATCATCGTCATCATCATCATCATCATCATCCATACTAGTATCTCAGCTGTTGCACATACAATTGTATCATCGAAATGTCCATTACAGGGCAGTTAAGTCCACCTGACTCTGTAGGAGGCTCACTGAGAATACAAACTATCTCTTCATGCTCTGATAAAGGAAAGTGACAGTCTCCAAGATTTCAGGATTTCCTTTTGTCTACCAAGATGTTTTTAACATACAATGTATGAATGTCTCCCTGGAAGCATTCTGTAATCTTCCTGAATTAGATGGATGAATCTTGGCAGCCCTGCAATTAACGTCACCATCATCACTAGCATTATCTCCCTCAAATATTATCATAGTCATCACTACCACCATTGCCATTACCATCATCACACCATCATCAGTATCATCATGACCATCATCAGCATCATTATCATCACCAACACCATCACCACCATCATTATAATTACCATGATTGTTATCACCATCAACATCACCATCACTACCAATCACCATCATCATCATCACCATCATAGTAATCACCATTATAGCAATCACCATTACCATCACCATCATCATCATCACCATCATCATCATCACCACCATCATCACCATCATTACCTTCATCACCATCTTCATCATTATTCCTACTGCAGCATCACCACCACCACCACCACCATCACCACTACCACCACCACCATCACCACCACCACCACCGCCATCGCCATCACAACCACCATCACCGTTACTGTCACCGTCACCGTCACCATCACCATTAACATCACCATCACCATCATCATCATCATCATCATCATAACTATTGCAAGAAACCACCACCATCACCACCATGTGACAGGACCAAAGACAGAGTTCATTTCGCAGCATCACTCATTCTGTTACTGTATTTCAGTACATTTCAAATATCTTCAGATTGTCTGATGACAAGCTCTGGATGAGGTGATAAAACATACATGGATCAGCGCCAAGAGAAACCTTTACGTTGCATAATTCCAGTCAATAGAGGGCAGCATTGTCCTTACCTGCACTGATCTGTCAGATCAGCAAACTTCTGCATTCCAGCCACGACTTCTGGGTCCCCTACACAGTGGAAAAGGGAGATGAAGATAATATTGCATTGACTTTCACTGTTTTTCATCGTATCAAACGACATCAAATGACGTCAAACAAATTACATTTAATTACATCAAATCACATATCATGTCAAATCATATCAATCTATACTATCATATCATGCAACAATACCCGGGGGTGTACCAAACCAAATCATACATTACAAATCATATATCATGGTGATCATAAATGATAACATGTAAACGACTCGTATATCATGTCATTTGTCAAATATCATAACTTGGATGTGTGGAAATTAAAACATAAAGTCTGGCGTATGACTCCAGGCACTTAATCCAAAAATTCACCTGGGCAGAATTACAATTGAAGTTCAAGAACGAATACCAGTTTTCAAATTGACTGAAATTCTATGGAGTAACTTCTTTCAAATAAACACCGTTACTCCAAGAACTCATCAAATATATTGCAATGACAAAGACATTACCCAATGAATGGTGATATGCCAAATTGATAACCACATATGAATGGATATTGGATAAAAAAGGGATTTTCCTATGCTTCACCAATGGGCCTTTTATATCCAAGCAAAAAAAAAAGAAAAAGAAAAAAAAGGACTGTGATCGCGCTTCTATGAGATATCCCCAAGAATGCAACTCATGCAAGTAATAGGGATATATTATTTGAAACCATTTCATTTCTCTTAATCATTTTTGCTTTATTAATTTGAAAAATTTTGTGCAGTTCTGCACTTGAGCAAACTATGCAAAATTGTGAAGCTGTTGATTGAGCTGGGTGTGTGAACACTGCACACAAAAAGTTAAAATCTGAATTTAAAAAAAAAAAAAAGGAAGAAGAGACCACCATGTGAGGCGTTTGGAAAATCTACTAGCCCTCAAATGGCTCTGACTGGGTCTTGAAACATAGGGAATAGTCATCATGTGTCCAGCAACAAAGCAATCACTCATTATTACTGCTGTCCCAGATCTAAAAGTGGAACTAGACAAAGCTGAATATGAATGAATACCAGCAGATCCTCTTGAAAGAATGAATCTTACACTGAAGAGGATATTCATAAAATTTGTACTAGCATTATACGGACAACATAATAGGTTTTTTTTTTTTTTTTTTTTTGATAGTTTTGGTGGGAACACCATTTGAAAGCAAGAAATGATCAAACAAAGGGGTGAAGGTTGAGGTGTGAGTTTTCTTCAATTTGTCTCCCTCTACAAATGAAATTTGTAAGATAACAACTGCTGATCTATAAATGAAAAAAAAAAATGTCAGAAAAAGGAACCATGGGACTCAAACCTGTCATACTGCTTACTTCCTTGCTTTCATCAATGCCATGTCCGCCTTGGAATACTTAATATAACAATGTCGAAATTCTGCCCCCCCCCCCCCCCCCCACCCCCCACGGAAGAAAGCAGTAACTGCACAGCTGCTGAGCTGAGATAAATGCGATTTTGTGTTTTTTGCAGATTCTTTAAAAACACAGAAACATTCAAAAATAATTTTGTGGTATGATTATGCACCATACCTAGTTGTCTAACAATACCTAGGAAAAAATTATGTTTCCGTTATTTTTTAAATGTTATTTAGGAAAATGCAGTTACTGCGGTGGCTCACCCTTGATTCTGGGTAGTTTCCCCACGGAAAAAAGCAGTAACTGCAGACGGCCAGGAGTCTGCTGTTTTCCCCATGGAAACAAGGAAAAGTAGAAATTACGCGGTGCGTAATATATGTCCCCGCCGGAAGTAGCATTTTGTAGCAAAATGTGCGATATAGGTAAAAAATCAAGGTCAAAGGTCAAAGATGTCAAAGGTCAAAATTCTGTGTAAAAGTTTTGAAGCCCTCACCTAGTGCCATCACATAAAGCAAACGGAATCGAAATCGGGTTAGAAATGGCGAAGGAGTAGCATTTTATAGCCAATGTACAATACAGGTCAAAAATCAAGGTCAAAGGTCAAAGAAGGCAAAGGTCAAAATTCTGTGTAAAGTTTTGAAGCCCTCACCTAGTGCCATCACATAAAGCAAACGGAATCGAAATCGGGTTAGAAATGGCGAAGGAGTAGCATTTTGTAGCCAATGTACAATACAGGTCAAAAATCAAGGTCAAAGGTCAAAGAAGGCAAAGGTCAAAATTCTGTGTAGAGTTTTGAAGCCCTCACCTAGTGCCATCACATAAAGCAAACGGAATCGAAATCGGGTTAGAAATGGCGAAGGAGTAGCATTTTGTAGCAAAATGTACAATATAGGTCAAAAATCAAGGTCAAAGGTCAAAGAAGGCAAAGGTCAAAATTCTGTGGAGAAGTTTTGAAGCCCTCACCTAGTGCCATCACATAAAGCAAACGGAATCGAAATCGGGTTAGAAATGGCGAAGGAGTAGCATTTTGTAGCAAAATGTACAATATAGGTCAAAAATCAAGGTCAAAGGTCAAAGAAGGCAAAGGTCAAAATTCTGTGTAGAAGTTTTGAAGCCCTCACCTAGTGCCATCACATAAAGCAAACGGAATCGAAATCGGGTTAGAAATGGCGAAGGAGTAGCATTTTGTAGCAAAATGTACAATATAGGTCAAAAATCAAGGTCAAAGGTCAAAGAAGTCAAAGGTCAAAATTCTGTGTAGAAGTTTTGAAGCCCTCACCTAGTGCCATCATATAAAGCAAACGGAATCGAAATCGGGTTAGAAATGGCGAAGGAGTAGCATTTTGTAGCAAAATGTACAATATAGGTCAAAGGTCAAGGTCAAAGGTCACGACTGAAATTCTAAGTAGAAGTTTCAAAGCTCCCTTGTAGTGCTATCATATAAGCAAACAGAATCGAAATTGGCTCATAAATGACAGAGAAGTAGCAAATTGAAGATTTTGATCACACACGGACGCACACACGGACACACGGACGGACACACGGACAGACGGACGGACGGACACACGGACACACACACGTACGGAGCCCGTTTCATAGTCCCCTGCTCGAACTCGTTCGGCGGGGACAAAAAGCAGTAACTGCACATGTCACATGACCATAGGAGGAGAACTGTTACCACCACCAGGTTATAAAGTTCTTCTACTTTATGGTTAGTCTAGATCTATAAGATCTAGGACCTAACGCTTGACCTAGACTAGGTCTTGTCGATTGAATGGCATTCTGTGTAAAAATAAGGTAGGCCTACATAGGCCTATCCTAACTGAACTTTTGGAGTGCCCGGCCTGGCCCCTGACACATGACCCTGGACTAACGTTAGACAATAAAGTCAAGTCTCTTCGTCTTGGATCCTAGTCGAACTCTGACATTACACTTAAGCTAGACTACAGATCTATGCCCAATGTTAGTGCTAGACCTAGATCTATTACGTTAGATTAGGCCTACTGACATTTTGTCTAACACTTAACAGTTAACAATAGATTAGACTCTAGATCTAACCAGTTACTCTGTAACGTTACATCTGGTAGACCTAACTTTATAGGGCCTGCATCTAACGTTAGACTAACGTTAGTGTATTAATACTAGTGCTCATCTCCCTTCAATATATTTTCAGCTCACCTAGATTTTCTGGTTCTGGCCAAAGCCATGGCTACCATGACTTTTCCTCTGCAATTCATGATAGATTTACAGGCATGCCTGGACCGCAGAAACTGTGTGACAGCATGGTTAGCACTGGCATGATCACTCAGACTGTACCAAACCTGCAATACTGTGCAAGTGATGACTGCGATGTGATGCAATGTTTAGCTAGTTACTGTATGCTGTAGAATTTATGCGCATGCAGCTAGCTGCACGCGTATTCTGCACTCTGAGCGCGCTGAGTCTGCCAGGTTTGCTAGTCTCCAGAAAGAAGCTTTTTCTACAACTTGTCATATGATTCCCTGCGGGCAGAGTCAAGTTACTGATGAAACAATCTGTTTATATCTACTCCCCTAAATTATGGAAGAAACTGCTGTTTACATTGTTTAAAAAAAAATAGTAGAAAAAATAAATGGTATTAGGGAAAAAAATATACAGGAAGGACTATACAGAGTCTGAATGATTAGACTAAATTGTTAGTTACTGCTTTCTTCCGTGGGCTTTGTTAGTTACTGCTTTCTTCCGTGGGGAAACTTGCAAAGTTGAATCAACTGGATGCAGTTACTGCTTTTTGCAAAAGTGAAAATTGCATTTTTAGTCACTTTCATTATTTTTTTTTTGCAAACCTGACCTATTAACATTGGAGAGCATTGGGTAAACTATTCATTTTTGCAAAAAAGTAAACATTCATAAAAATGTCAGTTACTGCTTTTTTCTGTGGGGGGGGGGGGGGCAGAATTTCAGAGCTTGGATATTTGTTTAAGTTCATCCTGTCACTACTGGTAACCACGGACAGCCTGGTGGCAGTGTCGCTGCCCGGAAAGCAGTAGATGACAGGTTCAAGTCCCACTGGTTCCTTTTATTCCCCAACATGTTTGTTAAATCATAGATCAGCAGTTGCAATCTTACAAATTGCATTTGTAGAGGGAGACATACTGAAGAAAACTCACACCTCGGGAACATCATTAATTGCTAAAATTTATTCTTTGAAATGGGGAGTGTGGACCTACCTGCATTCCACCTTTCTCTCACTGTATTGTGTATCCTGCCCGAGTCACTGGGGTTCCTGATGTAGGCCAGCCACAGACTGGGCACTAGATCCAGGTCCAGGTACTGGTACTCCCCATGGCCCAGGGCCTCAAGCTTGGCCCTGGAGAAGTCCATGTAGACGGCCCCCTGGTAGACCTGGATCACACGGTCCTGAAGCCCGGCGTTGATGAAGAGCTCATCGATCTCGACGTTGAGGATGAACTGCGGCTGGAGTTGTTTGGGCAGGTCCTGTTGGGTGGGAAGGCAGTTCCAGAAATTGTTGCCAATATGAAAACAATCAATACAATAATGATGATAACTCTTTATCATTTCTTTATTCTGATATAGTGAGAAACGTAAAAGAGCAACATAATTGTAACGGTTTTTAGGTTCTCCTTGTACTATTTGATTCACTCATGCGACTGTACATGTATGTCTCATCACCCTGAAAGCAATGGTCGAATTAGACATGGCACACCCCTGGCACAGATAAAATATAACATGGAACTCTCTTCAAAGGAATCAAATTCAAGGGAAGCTACAGGAGATATTTCTTGAAGCCTGGTGCAATGTTTGTTTCAAGAGAATCTTTTTTCCAACTTCTATATTGCAGACTTTAAATTACTAAAATCAGATAACCAAAGGAGGAAAGGGGGAGAGAAAACATCCAATAGTCTGCAGTCCCACTGAGGAAGAAAACACGAGGAGTAACCAAATGAAGATGACTTCTTTGTAACTTTGTTACTTTCTGCGTCTGGTAATACCAAAATACATGAAATAATGAATACAATTTCTCAGTCTGCGGGACACTGCATGCTGAGTTTCAACATCACCCTGCAACGTCTTGGTACACGCAAATAGAGCTGTAATTTTACCACACATATCACTGATCATGACACTCAAATTGGTTGTCTGGATGAGGGTATGATCATAAAAATCTTCGCCACTCACCGAGTTGTTGAGGTCAAAGAAGTGCATCAGACATCTCAGTGTTGCTGTTACTATGGCACTGCTTCCGGCAAGACCCTAGTGAGAGCGTTGAAAATAACAGAGTACCAATTATTAAAGGCATAATTTACCATTTGCAGATGAAACAGAAACCCAGCATTACTGCTTCAAAATAGTTCTATAATGTAAGTTAGGGATAGAAACATCAAATGTAAAACTTTGAACAAGTATAATCGATGTTGAGTATTGTTAAATATAAAAAATTTAAACAATAGTTATAATAAAAATGTTTTAAGAACAAACCGTCTACAGTCATGGTTTCATGAGAAAAAAAAGTGATATCTCCTTATATTTTAGGCTTTATTGCAAAAATTTAATGTGGTAGGATGTTTTGTGATACAACTGACCTACATATATGCATCAAATGTGATATCTTGAACATTTTTCAAATCCCTGCTCCCAAAGGTAAACAGGACCTTTAAGAGTGATTTCATAGCCATTCAATGCCATGCAAACTGGCTCTGAACAACCTAATCTGGTCTGATGCTAACCATGCTTGCACCTGGTTCTAACCAAAGCTATAACAAAAGACTTACTTTGTCTCTTACATTCAGAATGTACCATCTCAATCCAATAGCTTATGGGTAATATTACAATGTCTTCGACCAGGAGGAACTTATCAATTTTTAATCTATTTAAAAATCTAGCCACTTGTAACTTTTGGTGGCAGGGCCTTGCTTTTTCTGGAAATTGAATACAAAATTTCATGATTTACCTCACAAATTAATAATCTCACAATTTTATCGGATGATGATGTTAGATTGTGTCATACAGTTTGGGGATGTGCAACATTTAATCTGAGTTTAACAAAGTGTCAAATTTTCAGGTAAGTGTTTGAACTTATGACACGTGGTATGTTATTTGTCAGTCAAAATTATATTCATAATGAATGACTTGTGATTTGTGGAGACTTGAAATACAATAATACATTTCTGGCTGGACAATGTATGGACACTGAATTAGATTGAACTGACTTGTCAAAATTGTGAAAATAGAAGCACTACTGAATGCATGGCATATGTATTCCTTGCCACTTTCTACCTTGTTTTGGTTGCAGAAAAATGACTACATGCTGCTTTGTGATATGAAATGCTTTGTGTGAGAGATCATTCTACTACAGTATTCTACATTGCATACTCACTACTTGGCGAGGAATGTTGGTATCATACTTCAGCTTGAAATTTCTCTTCGGCAAAGCAAGACTGTAACAACAACAACAACAACAGCAGCAGCAGAGAAATGAACAAATAAACAAAATAAGGACATGAAAGGGACAAATACTTCCAGAGACAACCTTAATATTAATCACAACAAGAATTTTATACAGTGTAATCCTTCTCGGATTGGTGGTTTTCTTTCATTATATCAAAATTTTGTTACAGTGGAACAGTATTGAGTAGAATAAGTTGGGGACCTGGATTTTTACTTTGTTGCAACAAGAATTTCATGGTACCCATGTTTGATATAATGGGAGTGCACTGTACCAGTAATTTTGAAAAATAGTTTGAATAAACAACTGTTGTTTCATCCAACTTGGTATTCAATCGTGCTGGTACTGAAGACAAAAAGGATAAAAATTCAACCCTGAAGTTTTCCAAAAGGTAAAAAAAGAAAAAAAGATAAAAACATCCAGGGACTCTATATTTTTCTTGTTGAAGTGCTGTGCAATACATCATGAAGATTAAGTTATGCATAAACATGCCTTTCAAAGGTCTAAATACTTTAGTCCTCCAAAACTCAATAAGCATGCTTTCAAAACACAAATTGTTATGAATACAATGCAGTTCAAACAGCTTGTACTACAGTTGTACTTCCCAGACACAAGGCTAAAGATTAATATTGACTACTGTATACGCTGTTATTTTCGCGTAAAGATATTTTCGCGAATGACGAGGTCATAGACGTTTTTGCGACATGTTGTTTTTGCGAATTGACGCCGACGCTTACGTTAATGCTCTATTAACAAAGCACATGGAGACATTTTCGCCTGTTAAATTCGCGATCCAACTGTGATTCGCAAAATTTGTGAAAACTAAACCCTCGCAAAAATAACAGATTATACAGTATGTGTTTACTACACTACAAGAGCAGGCATTCAAGAAATCTACTCAAGAGATGTAGACATTTGAAAGGTGTGCAGAAGTGCTTTACTGCAGTTGATAAGTTGTTCCTAGCACACGCATCCAAACACCATGCATATGCTTACCCTTGTTCGGAGCAATACTCATAAAACTTCTTGCATGTTGCCTGTAGCAACCGCAACCCGCCGAGATACCCCTCCTTCCGACTGATGCCGTGGAGGTCACCGAGACTCCCAAACTCTGTCGGATCATTCAGCGGGTGTGGCACTAGGATCTGAAAATTGTGTTAAGTCAAATGTTGTAATGGGAAGTGGCAAATGCGAGAGAATCCCACATTGAGGAGAACTTTTTAAGAAGTTTATGAACAGACCACAAGAGCTTGCCTTTATTGGAGGATGCTAGGGTTGAAAGGTAAACAATGATGGACTACTCTCTTGATGCCCCTCAAGTTAGTGTTGAGTTTAAAACAAACAGAGTGCACAAAGGACAAACAGAATAATTGAAGTTAAACCAGAATAGATTGAAGTTAAATAAAAAATTTGACAAAGAATAAGAAATCTGTAGAATTTCAAGTTTAACATGTTGAAAGACAAGGTAAAATAGCTACACGTACAACTGCAAATACAAATTATATTAGAACACATCGTCCCGAGACCTGCTGAGATATTTTTCTTAACTTTCCTCATGTAAAAGGAAATCAAGGACAGAAAGGCATATCCTTTGCATCTAATCATGGCTGTGTTGCAAAAACCATTCAACAATTATTTCAGGCAGGATGAGGGTGCAGCTGCTAATCAATGACTAAAATATGAAATTACAGTCCTTTTTTTTTCTTTGTGTGTACAAAACTGTCGGAAGAATTGTGAAGTGATGACATCATCACGTTATCCAACTTGCACATCGTCGCTGGGGTGACAAGACCTTAAAAGAAAGGCAACAAAACTTCAACAGAATAGGAATCCAAATTTTGGCGAAAATGACTTTTTTTTATTAATGTTCAGATAATCAGTTAAGTGATGTCCTGTCCAAATCCTAGCTGTCTTACCCCCAAAATGAAGCCACCACGGCATGACAAAGGAAAGTATCCCATTTTATATAGTGCTTTGGCTGCCATTTTTTTTTTCCTCTCCTGAACATTTGACATTTTGTAGATACGAGGTCTTGTCGCTCCAGCGATCATATGTGGTTGTAAGGACGGAGATGCTCACAAGCTTTTGGCTCTCTGATATCGTGACCTCAGCCCAGAAGTTCTTGATTGACACAGATATAGTCTTGCCATGGAAACCATCGGAAGGATTCCCCATCAAACCAATCCTGGAGAAAGAAGAGATAGACAGATAAATAGATAGATATAGATAGAAAAATAGATAGATAGATAGATAGATAGATAGATAGAAAGATAGATAGACAGATAGATGGATAGATAGATAGACAGATAGATACATGTAGATAGATAGTGTAGATAGATGGATGGATAGATAGATTTATAGATAGATAAATAGATAGATAGATAGATAGATGGATAGACAGACAGATAAATAAATAGATACTAGACAGGTAGACTGCAACTTGGTCTTACTCCAACATAATCTTTCTTCCCCTTAACTGATGAAAAACCAACACCTATGCACATTCCTAGAATGTTGCTATGATAGCAACTCTTGCTGCAATGCAAGTGTCATGGTAATGACAAGAATCCTGCTTTCTGATTGGCTGTTGCTAAAAGAAATTGTTATTCCAGCAAAAAATGCTATCATAACATCATTCAACCTGGTGGAATATCAGTAGTTCTTGTGTGAAATATGGCATATAGCTGAACTTTAGTGCTCAAAGTTGTGATAAGTTTTATTTGGGGTGAGTAGACATATCAGGAATGGGATGGGAAAATGATGTGAGAAGGGGCCCAAGTTGGAGGGGGACAAGTTGGAGGGGGATTTCAAAGTAAAAGATAGAAGAGACCATGCATTGTGACCATCTCTAATAAACACTTTTTGTGTCAAGGACCTTGGATAGTGTGCACAATGCATTATGCGGCTTTTTGTGCCAATTGGCATTCAAAGCACTCAAAGGATTAATTGGGAAGGGGCAGCAGACAGCCCCTTTTTTCTCTTTTACCTTTCAAATCCAGAAGTAATATTGCTACAGATATATCATGTCTTCATTCATAAATTGGCAATTCAAAGTTTTACTGCACATCGTACACTGGAGAATGATTAGATGTAACATTAAACAGAATCCCTGAATATAAAAAAAACTCATAAAGAAAATCGTAAAGAATTTAAAAATTCGAATAAATAACATCCCAATATCTCTGGTTATGTATACAAATTGAAATGTACAACAGTCATTTCTGTAATTATCTATATTTGTGTTACTTTGTAAGGGGTCTCGAAAAATGACAGCCAAATTTAGACCTAAATGTAGGCCGTTCTTATTTTTAGGTATTTGATTGCTTACACTTGCACATCATGATAAAGAACTTTAATACCAACATTTGAGGATAAGTTATGACTTTACCACACAAAAGGTCCACAGTCCTACCTTGCATACGCCTTGGCAGTGTATGGTTTCATGTACCTTTGTTCGGTCTGCTTGTCTGAGAAATAAGATAGCCATTTCTCATAGTCTGCTAAGCCCTGAAAACACATGGGAGAAAATGATTACAGTCTGAAAAGAGACCTATGGAATTAAGCTACTTTTGTGGGGAAAAAATGACGACAAAAACAAATTTGACTAAACCCCCACCAAACCAAATGCATAGCTGTCATTGTATCATTGTACAACAGGCCCTCAATAATTGTTCAAACTTTGAATAGCTATTGATACAATTTTCAAAAAATCTACAGAAATTTGAAACATGCTTTGAAGTAACAAAGTCCACCAACCATCATCTGCAGACTGAAACTTAGTTGTGCAAAAACTGACATGTCATCTCAAAACAGGTTTTGCCTTTTACCAGTACTGGAATCACTACATCTGTCTCTCTTCAGAAACCAACAAAAATAACAACAGTTATACTACAAAAAAAAAAAAAACACAATAGCAACAACAAAGGAGAGATCAAGAAATCTGGACAGAGAAAAATGCTTGTTTCTATACTAGGCTGGAACATGGATCAAGAAAGAATAATGCTGTAAAAACTACTTACAATCTGACCTATGAGCTGAAAGCCGGTAGGTAGTTTCATGCCATAGATGACATTTTCTGTTTCATTGATCAGCCATTGCTGTACACGCAGATGAAGAAAAGGCAAAACAACAGAAAAAGACAGACAAAAAAGCAAGGAAAACACACATTAGACAAATCAGCATAGCAGTAACACATCTCTTATTATCTGACCAATATCAGTAGTCTAAAACAATAACAGCTGATGTAGATTTTTACATTACATCAAGATGACAAATGCAAAACATTTTTCTATCAATGCTTTCAGGGCAATAAAAACAAATTTACAAATGTGGACAGACCAGAAATACAAAATATAGGTAAATGGCAAAGCAACAAATCCTCCAATCCTGTACACAAATTGCAAAAATACATTAATCAGTCTAGAATCATGTGTATGCTGTAGGGCAAGATAAAAATCTCAATTGTCATGCCTCCAAAAGGCATGGCTGATGTACAGAATAGTTTAGCACTTTAACTACACTTGAAGGCTTCACAAATTATCAACGGACCATTTATACACTATAAAATGGCACGGGAATGTTGATGCATATTGACACCATTTGTTACAAGCACTAACCTTTCATGTAATTATTTTGACAGTTATCATCTATTTTTCATTATTTTTATTTATTTAACTATTTATTTATTTATTTATTTATTTATTTATTTATCATTATCTCTTTTTTTTTGGGGGGGGGGGGAAGGTCTCATGATAAGCCAATACTACAGTGAAAATCACTGGCTTAATTGAATTACAGATGTGAGTGTTTTTCTGACATATATGTCAACAGCTCTCAAAACATATTCACATCTTTTTTTTTTCTTTTATGCCAATTTTACCAGAGTACAAAATGTGCTAAAAATTGCCACATTGCAAAATATGAGAGGCTTGCAGCAACCCTTTTCCTCCCTCTCCCCACAAATAAGACACACACACACACACAAAAAAGAAGAAAATAATTTGGCATTACGACCATTATGAATTAGTAATAAATAATAATCATAAATCTGACCATATACTGGCCGAACGTCCTGCTCTCGACATATCTGTTTTTTTCAAGAAATGTCTGGATTGTTGGCAGCGTCTCTCTCCTGAAGCAGTAGAAAACCACACTGGCGAGACGGGACTGAGTCTCATTCTCTCTGGGCTTCTCAAGGAACTTGGTGATCCTGCAATATTGTCCAATGACAGTACAGATTTAAGCAATTGTTAACTCTTTATGTGACACGTTCGCATGCCAGACTCAATGAACGGTGTGACAACTTCGCATATTCTGCTCAAACACACAGACCCGCCCAACCGATCAATAAATCGCCAAAAGCCGCAGTACAATGAAAGCGTTTCTCACGATTCTATTCCTGTCATATACAGCTTGCATTTGATGCGGTGATTGAAAATCAAGGGGCATTCCCTTGTGGATTTGCGAGAACACTGTAGGCTTCCACTACTGTTTTGTGTGCAAAAGTCATACCTCTACAATAATGTAGCTACTGGTCATGTGAAAGAAAAGTAGGCATAGCTTTCTCACACAATTTACATCAAAGCAAAGCTAGGCATTTTCTCTGCCATTTTGCTCATTACATGTCCTGGGTAACAGAGATCTAGAGAAGAGACATATAGGTTTGAAAAACAAATTGTCTTCTCAAAGCATGACTTGGTTGGTGTCTCAGAATAATGTGGCACACAGGGGGTTTACACCATGGCACATAAAGAGTTAACCTTCTGAGGACGAGCTCAAATTGCTGGAACACACATTTCCCTATAGACACCAGTATGAGTGTACTTGGGACTAGTCTTCAATGAATTACAGTTTGTTTCTGCAAAGCCCAAATAAAAATTTAGACAAGTTTTCTTTTTCTCCAGGAGGCACAAATGCATTAATTTCACCATTAATCACAACATTATTACAAAAGATAAGAGTGGATTTTTTCTTTTTTTTTTTATAAGAGATGAAAATACTCCAGCAAAGGGGCACTGAAAGATGTATGACCTGCTACCATTTTATCCATGATTAAGATGAAAATACAACAGCTCAAAATACTGTAACACTGACAAAATTGGGACAAGAAATGAGAAAACTAATATACCCTGAACAATCAGAAGTTTGATATACTTCCTGTCCAGATTACAGGGCATAAAAAAACATGATGTAATAGTGATTTAGAACTTGTATTTGCATATGAATGCCCAATCCCGTGCATGCTTGAGTTCTTCTATTAACTTCAAAGCCAATTCTCTCATACATATGGCAGGGATTGACATTAGCAGTGAATCAAAAAATTGATGTCAAATCACCAAATTTGAAAAAAAAGGGCATCTTTGGAGGCCCAATCGGGAAACTGAGATTCAAAATGGACTGTTATGTTTCCTCTTCTTTCGGGTAAATACATTTCTTTTGCGGGCCACCAAAATTTCAGATTCAAAGAGTTTAGTAGCCCAGATGGACCACCACAAGAAACTGTGACTGTCAAGCCCTGCATATGAAAATACCTACCTATTAGTTTGAGGACAGACTTCCACAATGCCACGGCTGGTGATATTCTCGGTTGGTTCCATGTCATAGTAAATGGCCAGCTCACCTTTCTGGTATAAACAGAAGAAATTGTGTGTGTAGAATGCAATATATGTACAGTAGGCTGTCGTTATAACAAAGTCCACGAGACTGGCATTTTTTTTTCCGTTATATCGAAATTTCGTTTTACCCAAACAAATAAACAATAAAAAAAAAAGCATAGAGCAGATGCTGTTGCGGTCTGAATTTATATTTCATTGTAACTGGAATTTCATTATACGTGTAATTGTGTTCACTATGACGGGAATGCACTGTAGCAAAATTAAAAAATCACGACATGAAAGTTATCTCTGTCCAATACTGGTAATCATAGGCTGTCTGAGTCAAAACATGGTCTACTGAGTGCCATGGAGTTTGAAAGGCAAGATTAGCTCTCTACCATCCTAAGAAGTACTGTACCTTGCTTTCCTCAGCTCCTGTTTATGTTGCAATCAACCCTGCCTGTTTTGTACATGATATATTCAAATGTGATGTGGAAACAAATAAGAAATTTGTGAGCATTGTGGGTGACACAATAACTTAAACTCCATGATCACTCCATGTTTAAAGGTATAATTTACCATTTGCGACCAGCGACAACGGTTTCAGGGAATTTTGAAAATTCATTTTTTCACTGAATCACATTGCCCATTTCCTAAGCTTTACATTGATATAAAACACTTGTATTCTTCGGCACCATAAGTGGGCATAGAAAGAGAAATAAAATGCACTTTTTAAGTTGTTAGCCTGACAAAATTGCGAGAAAACAGGCTTTGAAGATTCACCTCTTTCTCAAAGACAATGTCCGAGCGGCGATGCGAGGGGAGAATCACCCATCCGTACGATGGTGCCAATCGATGTTAAGCTCCGCCTCTAGCAACCACATCGCCTTCTGATTGGCTCACTGAGAGAGTCAAATTTCCCGGGCACCTTCCTCGGAGCTCAGCGTATGGAGCCGAAAAACAATGCGTTTCGCTCGGGTTTGTTTACAGTACGTCTTTCAACATGGCGAATACGATAATTGCACGTACAGCTGTATGGTGTACATGTACATGTGTATTTGGTGCACGCATTACGCAATGGCATCCACACGCCATGACCGTGTGCATATAACAGGAGCGGTGGCGAATCCACACTTTTACAAATCGCGTTTTCATTGTGGTTGATTTGTCTATATCATTGGCGACCCTTTTAAAGGCAGAAAATTGCTAGTGCTGGCAAGGGTCACGCTTCCTGTTTGTTTTGCTTTTACAAGACATGCATATGTTGCTTTGTTCGGTGGTGCTAATTAAATTAAAAGAAACAAACAAACAAACACGACTCGTTAGTTTGGTGCGATCTTGACATGTAGTATTTAAATATAATTAGTCACATGTGACCGCTCCTTTCCTCTCATCTACCTTCCAGTCTGCTGTCACAATTTTTACTACATGTACAAGTAGACAAATTTGAGAATATCTAGTTTTCTTTTCACACGGTTATGTCATGCTACACGATTTTTGTTTCACTTCCGTTGTCGAACATTGCGGTAAAATAGTCTGGATAGAAAGCCAAACGAAGAGCACGCACTACAAAGCGAGCGTATATAAACCACTATAGCAAGAACAATGGAGCATGTAATCGTGCACGCGTGGACAAAGCATTCCCCAAATGCTGCAACTGGTGTCTCCGAAAGCCGAATTATGTAAATGTATGCGACGCACCGGCCAATAGCATGCGAGACCCTGCGCCGTAGCAACGCTGGAGATATTGGCGCGGCGTTCGAAAGAAGCTCAAAACTGACGAGTGCGATCCAACATAGGGTGCTTAAAATTCCATTTTCGATAGGAAAAACTTAGTCTTATGCTATGAAATTTAGTGTAGATGTAGAAAACATATCAAAGATTCGATTTCTGCAAAAAACCTAAATCGACAAAAATAATGGTCAAAATCTTTGTACCCCGCCTAGGAGGGAATTTGCTCTTGCGACTTTTGCCTGAAACCGTTGTCGCGGGTCACATTTGCAGATGAAACAAAAACCCAGCATTAGTGCATTAAAATAGTTTTGAAATGTGAGTTATGGATAGAAAGAACCACTGTAAAAATTTGAATCAGTATAGTCAATGTTAAGTATTGTTAAATACACAAAATGTGAACAATAGCTATGATAAAAATGTTTCCAGACTAAACCGTCTACATCAGTTACGGTTTATCGAAAAAAAAACACAAATATCTCCTTATATTTCAGGCATTATCACGAAAATTTTATATGATAGGATGGTTTGTGGTACAACAGACCTACACATATGTATGAATGTCATATCTTGAAATTTTTTAAATCACAGTTCCCAAAGGTAAACAGGGACTTTAATTGCTCCTACTGGGTGCAAAGAACAAGGTGTCTATTCACTGCATTCATAATCCCATTTACACTCATCTGAAATTTGACCATTTTTGAAAATTGATCTTTGCAACATGCTGCAAATATTGTTGATCTTTGTGTATTGACATAAAAACAAAATTGTTAACTTTTACAATTTATGCATTACGGGGCTCAAATTGGTCCAGCCTGTTTTCTTTTTTCTTGATACTCTTGTGATAGTTTGCCTGCATGGAGTAGGTGAACTGCAAGCAAAGAAATCTGTTTTGTTTTTAAATCATGTAATGCAACTCTCAACACTAGTTCCACATAGGTGGGTGCCCAGCAAGCGTTTGAGTCATTATGTAGACTGTGCAGTCTGAAGATTCAAAGCGCTTCATTTTACAGTCAAGCATATTTTTTATCATTCTATTTTATTTTATTAGTATTATTATTTTTTTTTTTTGGCGGGGGGGGGGGGGGAATGTGTGAATGGTAGCAAATAAAATCCATTTTTGTATTTCGATGCACAAACTGATAACTCCAGTGTGTGAATGCTAGTAATGAACTGTCTTCCCTACCTTCTTCTTAAAGTAGTGAATGACCTGGGTCACATCAAACTTATGATCTTGAAAGAGCATGTCACCAGCCACCTGTGACCAAAAAAAAAAAAAAAATAAAATAAAAATGAATAGACAGAAAATCATAAGACAACAAGAAAAGACAACAAGAAAATGTACACATAATTCCACAATTTCACAAATTTTATTTCCTTTTAATGAAAAGTAAAATGTACACATCCCCTTGACTTTTTACTGATACATGTGAAGGGTAATAATGTTCTGCCTGCTTTCTGGAAGAGGTACACTTGTAAGTCAAGTGCTCTTTCAGTTTGCTAGAAATATGAAAATATGTTGAATTCTATTTAAACATTTTCTTACATTGTCCTGCAGTAACGTCACAAACTGTTCTAGTCTTGTCATCCAGCTACAGCATCACTAAATCTGTAAAAATGTGCAACTTTGACTGGATTGTGTGATTTTCCCGAATATTTCGACTGATGTTGCTAAATTAACGTAATCCTCATGTACTGTCTATGGGTTTCATTCTCTTTAAGCCAGCTTTTAATCATTCTCCTGTATACCAAACTAACAATCTATCTTGATGTACACATATCAATCCCTGATTCATGTCTACATTGAGTATTTTGGACTGTCCCTACGACAACACAAAACCTAATATACAACGTCAGAATAAAGATGTCTCCATCATCATGGAACAGCTCCATCTGGATTCAATATACATACACACTGTAATTCAAACTACCATTGACATACCCATGTGTTCACAATGTTGGACAAACTGTGAAGCTAGGGTTGACATCCCCAAAGCATCCATTAAATTTTCATTAACTAACTAACCCATCCTCAGTGCTTGACTGTGTTTGGGGATAAATTTTGCCTATTGCCAAAACACTTCAGGGTAAAACAAGTGGCACTGTATGCTCAAATGCCACCCAGAGTATGTATACCTTTGTTGTTGTCGTTGTTGCTGCTGCTGTATGGTTGCTATTACTGTTGCCTTTAAATACAGTGTATAAATGATGAAAGATAATCACATAAAGATACTTACAACCAGAATGTCATCTTGAATCTGCTTATGCCTGAGAGCCAGGTCCAGATCTCCAACAGAACCCAATCTGGTTGATGTAGAGAAAGTGGCACCATGGTACATATGTAAAGTTTACCACAGGGAGGCAGAAAATCTTCCTACGTACAAGGTAAATTGATGGTCTTTATGAACATATGAAATGAAGTCTCATTAATAACATGTGAACGCCCTTACAGGATACACATTAAGTGGTCTTAAATGGACAGCTGATAATCTTTGTGAACCAGCTCAAAACATGTTTGATGCTGCAAAGGGTGACAGATTTAATGGTCTTATAAACAGGTGACCTTTATAGACAGGTAAACGTCAGGACAGGTTTGACCACTGTTGCACAATGAAGGGATTCAATGATTTGATCTACTTATGTAATTATCACACAGAGCATCACTGTGATCAAATACAGGACCAAAAGATAATTGATAAAGTGCATAATCTAGGGTAAAGGGAATATATCAGCCCAGTAGATTGATACAAGTTCAGTGCTGATGAAAACTCAGTGATTTTCAAACAATGAAAGAAATCACATTGCTCACAGAGCTAGAGTTCCCAAAATTTATGTAAATAATTGGCTCCGCGAGTTAAAAACAAAACAAAAAGGTGTCAGTGAATAATATACAAATAAAGTGATTTTTCTGAAGTACCGTACCTAACACAGTCCTTCTAAATATTGTCATAAGATAATGAAATGGATTAAACAAAAGTATCAATAAAACAGGATATTAATACAGTTTTAGTCATGAGAGAGATCTAAAATCTAGCTGTCTGAGTGCCATAACTATTAATTCATGAGGTTACATTTTGTGCTTCTGTTTACTTTCTTTTTACTGTTTGTTTTGTTCATTGTTTGCATACGGTGAACACTGTATCGACACATATTCAAAGTAAACACAGACTGCCATAAACTTTGCTCAATAGAGCATCTGCCTTGTTCTCCCTTTCATCACAAACATACAACCACAGACAGACAGACAGACAGATGCACAGACAGATGCACAGACAAAATATAGACAGCACCTTCCACTGAATGTTGTTGTGCCATCATTGATGATATTGTCGACAGGAAAATCACTGGCAGTGGCCCATCTTTCATAGTGCTTGTATCTGACAGATTGTAACAAGAAACATTTATATGACACACATAGTTTTTGTTCTGCATTTATACGATAGGCTGTTGATTCGCTGGTATAACTATAATCATTTCTTAGCAAGTTTTTACCCATAAAGAAGAGTTTAAGGGAATGGCTAGTAACTGATCAGTGGGAATGCTTGGGAATGATTGTTCCAATCCTTGTGGGATTCATTTAAGAGTACATTATATGTCTATTGTTGTGTGAAAATCATTTGCTTCAGAATGGTCTAATATTCAATTAATGTGCAGTAATTCAATGTTTTGCCCCAACACTTGCTGCAACTTCATCCCATGTTTTCTCTTCTATAACTTCCTCTACCCAGGAATCATGCTCTACAAGTATTGCCTCAAACTCCAAATACTGCTCCTGCCACATTTTAACAAAATGTAGAATAGGTTGTTCCTGTGACATGTTGAGTTTTCAATTGTTCTTGTCAAATGCATTGCTTTACAGTATGGATTTCTCTTGAGACTACATCAATATTGCCACTTCCCTTTTGTATTACAGAAAGCTGCAAAAGAATACTCTCATTACAAAATGAATCAAAGACTTTGTGTGCAGAATAAAGAGACATCAATGGCAGTAGAAATGCATCTCCTTCAGATTACATCTGTCTCGTTCAGACTTTATGATTCTTGTAGAATTGTGGTATTGCAGCTGCATTTAGGGGCAGCGTGCGTATTATACACAATGTGAGAGTAAAAAGACTTGTCTGATTTTAGCTCTGGCCTGCTGTCATCGGCAATTGTAGATGGGGCATTTGCTGTGCCGGGTGAGAGAACATCAAAAACCCGTCTTGTCCTTGAAAAGATGCACTGTTTACTTACTTACTGTCCTCAAATCTTTGTTGAAGACTACCTTTTTTTTCAGAAGCCTTTGATTAATTTGTTACTTATTTTTTGTGTGTCTAATGAGGTAACATTGCTAGGAGCTTTGTTACATCGCAGCCCAGTAGAGTATAGTAGCTGCGCTATACAAATTTGACTAATTAAATTGTTTGGCAATTTTGTTCATGAACTTACTTGTCTGCATTCGTCACCAGATACACTTCTTTGAAAAGTTGCCTCCTGGAAAAAAAACAAGCAAAACAAATTATGTAACAAATATCAATAATGCCAAATAAAGATATATCAATTTAAAAAGCCCAAAACCAATGTAGATATTTTCTTCTGTGCTGCAAATCTTCTGACATGATGGCCAATAATGCACAGTTGAATGATAAACTGTGCTTTCAGTCTTGATTTCAAGACGCTATTAAACACAACATTCAGTGTAATTTAAACATTATGGGTTCCTTTTTTGTGAGGTCAAGCTCACAGAAACATGCATGGTAATGTATGAAGAAAGTAACATATCACTGGACAGTTTTGCATTATGCTTGGAATATTCTGGTAATCATAGGCCTTTTGATGTTGTTGTTTTTTTAGATATTAGATTTTTAATAGTGAAATGTTATTGAGTGCCTGCTAAACATTGGGCTCTATGCAGTGTATTTTTGTTGCATAATATGAAAAAAATCTTATTCACTCTGAAATATTTATCATTATTATTATAGATCACTAACACTATCATGACCATTTTTACGTCATGACCTGCTCTAGTACTCCTTCGGCAGCAACATTAGTTTGTAATTTTCAAATGAATGATTATGTTCAGTGCATGAAGATAAATCACAAATTAGACAGGGCTGCACACTTTAATACCCATTTTTTCTACTGGTCAGACTGGTCTGTCAGACCAGTTTTTCCATCTTTTACTGGTCCATTCCTTTAAAAAAAATTACTGGTCCGACAGTAATTTTTACTTGTGCTGGACCATCGGACCAGTGCCAGTGTACGCATTGAATTAAATCATTAAATTAAAAAGATATGATATGACATAGATACTACAGTAGACCATGAAACCGATTTTGAAAGAAGATAAATACATCATAGCTTTGTCAAGAAAATTGACAATTAAGGTTTAGGAACTAACTGAAGTGAATTGAACATTGTATGTTTTTGAGGTCTTAGGTCATAACAATGTCTATTGTTGCCTAAATTGCAGGTTGTGTGTCCATATATCTGTAATAAAAAAGCATGAAGATGCAGATGATACCTTCAAGTCACAGGATTAGGATTGTAAACACCAGCTGACAAAAATGGTAGTAAACAGTACATTGTAGTATTGCAATGTGAACGCAAGGTGATAAGAAGCTGAAATACTCAGTCTTGGCCAAAATAGGAGGGTATTTCATACAACAAGCCACCTTCTCTGCTCTATGTAAGTTAAAGCAAGTAATCAATATCTGTCTTTGTAAAGACACATTGTCTAAAGAATGTCCCAGAATGTTGCTATGACCATTCCCTACTGTTGGTGGTTTTCGTACATTCCACAGTATCAACTTCAGACCGCTCTTTCTGTTCAGCCTAACTTGTTTGTGTACACACATACATGGACAGAATTTATTTAATGAATAATTAAAATTTTATCATAAACATGTATACAAGAGGATTAGACACAGAAATGTATTCCTTAAACATGTAAGCTCAATGGCATTGTTTTCAATGGCTTCCAGAGCACAGTAAGAAGTCAACATGAAAAGTGTTTCGGAAGTACATAAAAGTTGTTTCGGACGTACATAAAAATGTGTACGTCCGAACACATATTTTTTCATTAATTAGAGATAATTACAAAATTCTACAGTTACACATTTGAAAAGCAACAAAAACTTGCTTTGCATTGAGATTTTGCAGTTTGTTGGCATTCAAGTTTTTATGTAAGATTAAAAAAAGGTGTTTTCTTGTTTCGGACGTACATTGAAATAATGCATAAAATAAAAGTAAAGAAAACAACATAAATTGTCACTTTCATATTCTCTACCCTATGGATACGGAAAAAGTGATTCATTACCTTCATATTTAATGATGTAGTGAGTCGAAAAGTTTCCTTTTCCTTCACAAAAAATATCAAATGAAATAGTGGATTATAAAAGTGGTTCCAGAGCAGTTGTTAAATGGCTTCATTGAAATCACTCCTGTGACCTTGACCTTGGTTAAGTATATTTCTAATTTACATTTTTGAACAGTTTGAACAATTCCCATCAAAATGATATATAATGTGTGCTGATAATTTCATTTTGAAAAATTGACCCTCTGGTTGACAAATTTATGGAATTGCCCACTCATAAAAATATTGTAAGAATTATACAGATCATATTTCTGTACGGGTATCTTCAGCATTTACGAAAGAGCTATTGGTGTTTATGAAACACTATAAGGACGACATTATAGAAGCAAGATCACTGAATATCCAATAACACCAGAAGAGGTGGTACTTAAATTATATCAAGTTCAGATTACAGTATCACATGTGCATTTGTAACTTTTATATCTTATTTTGTTCCTGTTACTTCGGTTTTGCATTGTCCTTGTGTTTTTAATATTGTGCTTACAAAATACTAGTTTTCTCATATAAATAGCACCAGTGTGCTTTGAAATGCCCGTACATTGTATGTATAGGGCACCATATGCAATGAATTATTATCACTATTATTACTATTTTTGTAATTATTATCATTTTTAAGCATACTTAACAAGTGAACACTTTTTTTTTCTCACATTATCAAGGATTTGCGACCCTATCAGGGTAACGTAGTAATGAGTCAGATACATGCAGGCGATAAAAGCAACTGACTCACATGTTGATGGCGTCCCACCAGAAATCCAAGATCTTCCTTCCCCCAACTCCGGGGAGCAGTGCCTTGGGAACACCTTCCAGGGAAGAATATTTGCCCGAGAGGTCTGTCTATAAAAATAGGAGTTCACAGAATGGATTGAAGTTAAGCCATTTCCTGACATACAGAATTCCTGGAATGACATGCCATATTTCCGTAACCTTTTGAAGATTTGTATTCCGTGACAAGAGTCGTGTTTATGTATTTGCATGTCATTTTGTAATGCGCAGTTGAGTGTATCATTATAGTAGCTGTGCAATATAAATGTCCTTTTATCATTATTATTTGAATTGTGTGATCTGTTTAAAGACAAAGAATCACAAATGTTAGTGGTTTAGCTCGTGCAGAAGGGTCGAGAGAACTACATTCATGTGTATAAAAAAAAAAAAAAAAAAACTATTATGATTTAAAATATATGGAAAGGTTGGTAACTGATTTATAAAGAATAAAACTGTGGTAGATAGCAGAAACCAAACACAGACAGTGTGATATCCCAGTTCAAGGAGTCAAAAGACAATAAGTTATTATTATTATCATTAAATATTACTATTGTTATTATTAGTATCATCATTATTATTATCATTACAGCTTTATACAGAAAGCCCTTTTGATAGGCTTGCATATATTATGAAACATTTTCGAAGATTTTGCATTCTTCATTCTTCTTGGGTCAGAGAGTGAGAGAGAGAGAGAATAACATGCACAGATGCAGGTGTATGAAATATATACTTAAGTTGTTGTTTCTTTTTTCTCTCACTGTTGGTCATAAAAGATGAATAGCAAAATTTGAGAGACTAGCTACAGTGCAGATTTCAAAGACAACAAAAAAGGACCAGTCAGATGACAAAACAGCAAAAACAACTTGACCAACAACAACAAACAAAACAAAACAAAACCAAACACTATAGAACAACCTCCCAATAGAAATTGCAGCTTCTAGCAGTACGTAGAAGCTAATACTAGTATTCAAAATCAAATTAAAGATGTACAAATCTACAAAAGATAAAATGATAAAAAAACAAAAAATCAGTGCCCCCACTCTCATCACCCCCGAGTCACCCTTCCTGGCGGAGGTCTTCAAATCAACTAAGGAATTCAACTACCAATGTACAAGGTAAAAGAGGTGACTAAGCTCACGAATAGGTCTATAGAGAAACTACAGCTACAAATGTACACCGACTGGGTGCTGGGCTGTAGTGTAGACCCCTCCTAGTGATTTTAGTAGACACTCAGTGCACTCACTAGAAAGCCCCTAGATCTATAGCCTACAGAAATTATAAAATATAGTTCCAGTTATAGTATCTGTCCGAAATTGCTCCCCACGAGTGCAACAATTATTTATTTATTTATTCTTATTTTTATTTTTATTTTTATTTTTTTATTTTTTTTTTATTTATTTATTTTTTTTTTTACAAAGTGTGCTCTATCCTGCGGCCTTGTCACGATCAACCACTAAATCAAATGGAAATGGTCAACAGTCATCAACATCAGAACACATCACAAGCCAGGCAACAGACTGATTCGGAACTCGATAGAAAATTTAATCAAATTCCGGCTAGATTCTAGATGTGGTACCGTGGCGTGGGAAAGGATCGTACGCTGTACTCGTTCCACAGTGTACGTGTGGTAGCGGCGCGTGGTGGCATCTTCCCGCCAGAGCTTCGGGAGCGAACAGGCACAATTTACGTTGAGAGCTAGATCAACACTATTGTACTCAGTATAAATAGGAAGCTGGCTACAGTACGAGTACATGAGCTCAATATAATTATGTCAATATTTTGCAAGCAATAAAACGGGAATATAAAAAAAAAAAATAAGTGCAAACAATACCTTGATCTCATTTTCTAGGATGGTACCATGCCCTGCTACGAGAATAATGCAAATCATTGTAAATGTCGGTCGTTGTTGAGCTCATCCAGGTGTACATTTAGGCCCAAAGGTCTCCTTTTCGAGGCTTGCGAGGGTGGGTCAGGGGGTTATACAGGGTCAGTCATAAAACCATGCATAGTCTACATTGTATGATCGGCGGATCGGAGTCGAGCCTCCTATTACTGTACGTACAGTACACACAAGTTACACACACGGTGCGATGCTTGGCCTGGCTCCGATTTTCGTACACAAAATGATAGACTTGGTTTCAAAGTGTTTGATTAATATTAGAAAAAAACAATTTTGTCCTGTTATCCACAAAAACAATGTATAATAAGATTAATTATTGAGAAATATATATCAGTAAAAAGATTGCGAATTTGAGAATGTTCCATTGCTACCAAGGCAAATATAATTGTCAATGTGATAACAATATTGCGAATATGAGTCTAAAATATGACCGATTTCTTCACATGCCCGGTTCAACAAACTTTCTCAGCCAGGCTTCGTGGTCGTTTTCGAGAAGGAATCACCGTCGGTGCCGTGTTAAAGTGCTTCGTTTTTACTGCATTTCTTCTTTAATTGCACTTACTGAAGCAGATTAACACTATGGCAATGAATCTGCTCCGTTCTAGAGGTACGTTTACTTGAAGTAATTGATTAAACTATCACCATCGTCGTATGCTTTCTGAAACAAGTGTTATGTTTTTGGCAGTGTATGTTTTTCGTAGCCCCACGTACTGTAGGTCCTACAATATAGAGGTCTAACGTCAGGCCTGTATTGGTGCCTACATGCGTATTACTATTAATGCATAGCCGTCCATACACTACCCAGAGTGTGTTATACACAACACAATTGCACAACGCAGTTTTAGCGCTAACATAAGAAACATAGTGCAGCAACGTTGTTTGCTATGTTATGGGCCTAACCGACGTTAGAGAGGAACTTATGGAAGGTTTAGTAACGAAAGTGACAGAAAAATCAGCAAGTAAGTTGATTGTGGTCTCTCTCACGGAAGAAGATGCTAGATGATGAAGACTGTTCAACAATCAAAGCCGGAAAACATAAACATATTGATAAACATAGGTTCTAACACTAACAGTGTTATGGCTATTTATAGATTCTACTCTAATACCCCTTTCCCGCTGCCCGTCTCGGTGAACCACCGAGAGGTTCCCCGGTGAATTCACCGGGGAACCTCTCGGTGAAAGTTTGAGTGCCGTCGTTTCACACTGCTCTCGGTGAAACTTTCCCCTAGACGGGTTTTCTGCTCGCAACGTGGGTGATCTTATGTACTTGAGTTTGTTGTGCATCTGCGATTTGGTTTTTTCGATCCCATGTTCAGCAAGTTTTCGGAGGAGGGACTCGTACGCGGCAGCGTCAGCCGACGTCCCGCTCAGTTCTTCGTTCACTGCTGCCTCGCTACGTACTCTCTCTTCGTCTTTGGTCCACACTCCAGCCGTTTGCAAAATTCCCTCAAATTTCAACAGCACAAAACGTCAACGGATTTCTCCTGCACACTGTAAACCCAGCACTTGACGAGAAAAGCACAAAATACGAAAAAATCAAGCAAGAGGCGGACTGTATCAGACTTTACTGAAAGAGTTAAGAGCTAGTACTGTAGACACTAGAGGAAGACGAAAAGGGAGGACGCATCAAATCGATCAAGTACACTGTAAACCTATACACGTATCAGCTTTGTATATGTATACACGGCGTGCTAATTAAACAATACAATCCACAGCACGATGCAAAACAACGACATACAGTATGTAGTGTCGAGTGTACTAGTATGTTTACAAACACGAATTACTAGTACCCTGTACGTGTGGATTTGGGAGGTCGAGTGCGCGCTAGCTAGCTGAAAACGTGTGCATGACCAGAAGCAAAACATGACCTTTGACATAATCTGCATATTTTCCCCGGTGTTTCACCGAGACAACCTTTCACGCTGGGCGCTCTCGGTGAACCACCGGGTGATTTCCCGTTGAACTATCGGAGTTTACCCAGGACGCTTCTCGGGTAAAAATTGCCCAAAATTTAATCGGTGTTTCACCTAGGCTTCCCCTAGGTTCCAACCGAGTGACCTTTCACACTGCGGGGTTCCCCGGGTGCCCCCAGGTGCCCCCGGGGAAGATTTTCTTCAGCGGGAAAGGGGTATAAGAGATGTAAGAAACCCTGTCCCTGGATCACACATAGTTTGCTTAGGTCCATTAGGAAGAAGCATAAGCTCTATAAATTATCCATTAAACATCCAACCTGGATAAATAAGAAGAATTATGTTGATTATAAGAATGAATTGACAAATGTTGTGCGCTTTTCAAAGCAAAAATATTTTAGAAATCTAGTATTCCATGATATAAAAGGGGATATCAAAAAAAACAAAAACATGGTTCCATATAAACAAATTGATCGGAAAGGGGAAATGTCACAACCTTCCCTCAGAAATGTATAATGGTGATATTTCATTAAGTACATATTTGCAAAAGGCTGAACATTTCAATCAGTATTTTGCAGGAATTGCTGCTAAGATAAGTGAAAAGATCCGAAGTACATCCAATACTTTTCAGGATTATTTGAAACCTGCAAAAAACAGCAAATCCTTATTTTTGAAGCCCACTACGGCACTACTGCATCTGAAATAATAACGCTAGCTTTGTCACTAAAATCCTCTAAGTCATCAGGCTCTGATGATATAGCTCCTAGGGTTGTCAAAGAGTGTATTCATAGCATTGCTGTCCCATTGTGTGACATATTTCAAATCTCTGTCGCAAGGAATAGTTCCAGACAAGATGAAAATTGCCAAAGTAGTTCCTGTGTATAAGAAAAGTGATAATAGAAACATTGAAAACTACAGACCCATTGCCTTGCTGCCTGTATTTTCTAAATTGTTAGAAAAGATTGTATGCTCAAGAGTAAATAATTATTTATCTGTAGAAGGCATTTTGATCCCCGAGCAATTTGGTTTTCGCAAAAATTCTTCTACCAGTGTGGGTGTATTGCATTTAACTAACATTATTGCTCATGCACTTGATGAAGGGAAATTTTGTCTGGGCATTTTCTTAGATTTGTCCAAGGCATTTGACACCATTGACCACCACATTCTTATAAGCAAACTTAAATTTTATGGTATTCGTGGAGTTCCTTTAGACTGGTTCAAAAGCTATCTGCAAAACCGAATGCAGTTTGTGGTTGTCAATGAGACCAAATCGCTTTCCACCCACATTGATTGTGGAGTGCCTCAAGGCTTAGTGTTAGGCCCACTATTATTTCTTATCTATATCAATGATATCATCAGTGCTACATCATTGTTTACTTACTCACTGTTTGCTGATGATACAAGTCTTCTGTCCTCCCACAAGGATGTGTGCAGTTTAATATCTTCAGCAAATGATGAACTTAATAAACTTTATCGTTGGTTTTGTTGTAATAAATTGTCACTTAATCTTCAGAAGACACAATGTGTTATTTTCAGAACAAGGAATAAGAGGATACCTGTAAACACCCCTTCTCTCATTATTGGTGGACATCAGGTAGCTACAAGCGAAAATATATTATTCCTTGGTATTACTAATACTATCAATGAATTTCTGTCATGGAAGCAACACACTCTAAATGTATGTTCCAAAGCTTCTCGGGGTGTTGGTGTGATGCATAAGCTAAAATTTATTGTTTAAGTAAAAGTGTCTTGACTACACTGTATAATAGCATCATAATGCCTCACTTGATGTATTGTAATGTTGCTTGGGGTAATACTTGTAACAGCCATCTTCATAAATTGTTTATTGAATAAAAAAGAGCTATCAGGCTAATAACAAGCTCACACTTTACTAGGCCAAGTGCCCCCCAGTTCTTACAGCTGCGTTGTTTACCTCTAAACGAGTTAGTGTCTTTTAACTCATTGGCATTCATGTACAAGCTTCACATATCCAGTTCTCCCTCCTTATTTTTGGATTTGTTTGTCAAAAACTCAGTTGTTCATTCCCATAATACACGTCAGAAAAACCTTCTGCATCTACCTCATGTAGCTACCAGCATTGCCCTAAATTCTTTTTATGTGTCTTGCATAAAAGAATGGAACAAATTACCCTCAGATGTTAAAGATAGTACCACTTTTTCCAGATTTTAAGTGTTGACTCGGAAGTATTTGCTTCATCGATATTCTCAGTCTCATTGATGCTGCTCCTTTTAAATTCTAGATACATGACTTCATCTCATCGCTTTCCATTTGAGTAACAATAGTCTAAATGCCTATTATGTGTTGCTTTAAATTCCATAGGTAGTGTGTGTGTGTGCACTTAGAATCCATCCATGTATGTCAATGCCACTGTATAATTCTGGTTTATGGTAAAATTTAGAAACTCTCCTTTTGAAAGGGTCCTTACCTGTGGAGAAGTGAGGGTTCTGAGACCATACCACAAAGTTAAAAAAAAAAAAAAAAAAAAAAAAAAATTACTGCTCCCTCTTGTGGTCATATATCACTAGCAGATAAAAAAATAAATTTAAAATTGACTCGGGGGGGGGGGGGGGGCAATAAATTTGGTGTCAATTTTTTTGGTCTCTGGGGTGTGGTTGCTGCGCTTCTTGAGGGATTCCACTAGAATTATTCTATGGCTTTAATATGTTTGTATATATACAACGTATATTAGTGAGTTGTTATATTACATGTCTTAACTTGCCTTTTCAGGGGTCTTATTATACAAGCTTGCTTTTCAAAGACCCCTCCATTTTACATCTATAATGTATCTACATGCATTGTCAGTTTTATATTCTGCAAATTGTTTTAATCACATATATTCAACAATGTATTCCTTCTTACATGTTATTGTTCTTATGTAATTTTTGTATTGTGGAAACTTTGAATAAACTTGAAACGTGAAACTACTCTGTCTCTACCTTGTAAAGTTGTAGTACAACATACCACACATGACCCTTATGATAAGATGCGAGTTGATACTAAGATTACTACATGTAAGTAAGTTATGGAACTGTTCAACAAAGCTGGAAAACGAAGTTTTAAAGCTTGAAAGTGTGTACCCAGCTACAATAATATACTTTGCTAAAGTATAACCATTTTTTTTTTTTTTTTTAAGAGGCTAGCTTAGGGGGTCTATAGATGGTCTAAAGCCAAGATTCTGTTTGTTTATAACACAAAGGATAGATAGATTACTTCTAGTCTATAGCAATAGGGTAAAACCCCCAGTATTCGGTCTTTTATTTCTACAATATTTTTTAAGCTAAAATAATACATACATAGGGTTCTACATCATATCTACAGCAATGTATGTGAAATACAATGTATATCAAACATTTTTAATCTCAATTTTCATTTTGTTAAATATCTCACAGAATTGCACAAAATTCCAAAATATATCACCTTAAAAATCCCCCAGAATACAGTCACCGCAACCAGTATTCGGTCACGCGACATGCGCGTTCAAAGTCAATACATGTTCACGCTGGGATCACGGCAGCTGAAAAATGCGCCGCGCACTACCTTGTTGGTGCAAAATTGCATCGGGGACGTGGCGGCGCCCGTTGGTGACCGAATACTGGGGAATCAGCACTTGCATTCAACCTTTGTACATTGAGTCACTGCATCGGCACATACGGAAATTTTGTTTTTCTTTTGTGTTTTTGACGATACCATCTTACTCCAAGCTTGCGATAAGCAAAAAATCCCGCAAGAGAACGGCGTATTTCTCGATTTTTAGCGCTTTTTTGGTGACCTGTACTCTTTAAAACTGGGCTTTAATCCACGCGCGCTTTGGGAAAGTTGCGCCGACTCTGCACTTTTGACGGTGAAATTCGGGATTTTGGATGGATATTTGGAGGGGACTAAGGGACTTTCCTGTTGTGAATGAGTGTGCAAGTATGTGGATCGATGTGATTTGCGTGTGTTGTGACAGTAGAACTTACTGGCTGGTGATTTGTGATAAGTGACCGAATACTGGTAGCTGACCAAATACTGGTACTCTTACCCTAGGCCCTACTAATAGTAAGGTGATCTAAAGGAAGGTTTTGCATTCTGAAATTCATCCCCATAACAATTATGGTTGTAGTTTATAATATGTGCGCAAGATACTGAAATTAATAAAGATGGATGTACAGTAGCTGCTTCACAAGGTTTATACATCCAAAGAGCCTTTGTTATATTTTTCTTAAACTTTACCATTCTGGTAGAGTTTTTACCTTAGTTTGTATATCTTTTGTTCTCTCCCCCGCCCTAAAGTTCTTCTGAGCGGTCCTCGCCTGATGACGAGTACTTTCCTCAAGTCGCCATACCAGGCTCACTCACCCGCCATGCTGAATGCCCTTCACACCACCCAACAGAACCATCAGAGTGAGTTTTGAAACATGCCAACCTCAAGTTATTTTTTGTTCATTGTTTTTTTTTTTGTGTGTGTTTTTGTAAGAAGTGAACAATGAATGAAAAAATTGCTATACAAAAGATTTTGAAAATTGATAATCGGGTTATTTCTTGTGTAAAAAATGCACACATCTGTACATACGCACATGCACACATAAACACGTGCAAACTGTAATGCATGTTGGCAGACCAAGTACATACACATTCTTTTGTCCAGATTTTGACCTGGATGAAAGAAAAGAGTTTTTTGTTTTGATATCCTATGAGCTACTAAAAGATATGTCTTTATATGTAAGTTTCCACTTTAGTTTCAACTGAGGTGGATATTCACCTTTATGCAGACTTTCATTTTCAAGTTGTAACTTGTTTGTTTGTTTGGCAAAAGTTTGTTCATTCCTTTATTTTTATCTTACACATTGTATATGTATGTATATATATATATACACATATTACTCTATATAATAATAATAGTGAGACTCTTATAAAGCGCACATTTCTACCTAAAAAATATGTATATATATGTATTCAATTCTTTTATTTATATATTTCTTTAGGTGCTGGTCTGCTGCCCTCTAAGCACTGGAATGCAGAGAGGTTGCTGTCCGTAGGTCTCATGGGCATCATCCCAGCTGCTTTCATGATCCAGAACCCCGCCATGGACTATGCCCTGGCTGCCAGCCTCGTGCTCCATGGTCACTGGTAAGTCTTCATTCAGGGTTCCGGTGACTCCTGTTAGGAGCACTCAGAGGAGAAGGTATTCAGTGGAACATCCTTCTCCAAGATGAATTGTGATGTATTTCATGAGGGTTCTCTGCATTAAGGACGTTCCTCAGTTAAAGTGAAATCCATGTCATTTTCTTGAAACTTTCCCTACAGTAACTTTGACCCATCCGAAGCCCAAATATGTAAATAAAACCATAGGTTCATGTGCTTGTTTTTCTTCTACGGGACTTTGAAGAATATGACTAATCTGCCGTCTTGTACCAAAATGATAGCGTTACAGGATCAAGACCATGATTGGAAACAAAATCTGCAATGACAAACGTAAATCCCCATAATTCTTTCAAAATCCACGTTATTTTCTCCAAATTTGCAAGAATTGCAGAAAAGGGTACCCAAAACGAGTAAAAGGTTTTAAAGTTAGGGCTTACACTCTCATTCTTCAGCAAGAAGCGCCCTCACGCGGCAGAAAACACCGAAATCTCTCAAATCCTTCTCATCGACGTTTTCTGTTAGGGGTGAGCAAAAGGACAACGTTCATAAAACTTATGCTGTACATTCAAAACCCATGTCAATTTCACGAAACTTTACCAAATTGTAGACAGACGCTTACTTATTCCAGAAAAACAATCAAAAGTGGGGGTCCATGTGCTCGTTTTTGTGCTAGCAGCACCCCTATGCGACATATATCATCGTAAGTCCCCAAAATCTGGTCAGGAACCTATGCAGGGATGCCCTGACAGGGTGGGTTCATAAAACTTATGCTGTACATTCAAAACCCATGTCAAATTCATGAAAATTGACCAAATTGTAGAAAAAGGCTCACTTATACCAGAAAAACAATCAAAAGTGGGGGTTCATGTGCTCGTTTTTATGCTAGCAGCTCCCCCATGCGACATATACTATGGTACGACCCCAAAATCTGGTCAGGAACCTACGCATGGACGCCCTGGCAGGGTGAGTTCATAAATCTCATGCTGTACATTCAAAACCCATGTCATTTTCACGAAACTTGGCCAAATTGTAGACGAAGGCTTACTTATTCCAGAAAAATAATAAAAAGTGGGGGTTCATGTGCTCGTTTTTGTGCTAGCAGCGCCCTCATGCGACATATATCATCGTAAGTCCCCAAAATCTGGTCAAGAACCTATGCAGGGATACCCTGACAAGATGAGTTCATTAGGCTTATGCTGTTCATTCAAAACCCATGTCAATTTCACGAAACTTTACCAAATTGTAGACAGAGGCTTACTTATTCCAGAAAGATAATTAAAAGTTGGGGTTCATGTGCTCGTTTTTGTGCTAGCAGCGCCCACATGCGACATATATCATCGTAAGTCCCCAAAATCTGGTCAAGAACCTATGCAGGGATACCCTGACAAGTGGGTTCATAAAACTTATGCTAGCTGTTCATTCAAAACCCATGTCATTTTCACGAAACTTTGCCAAATTATAGAAGAAGGCTTACTAATTCCAGAAAAACAATAAAAAGTGGAGGTTCATGTCCTAATTCTTGTGCTGGCAGCATCCCCAGATGATAGAAATCACCTCACCGGACCCCAAAATCTGGGAATAAACCTTTCGTGGGTGTCCTGATTATAAGGTGGGGTTCGTGAATGTCATGCTGTACATTCAAAACCCATGTCAATTTTACGAAACTTTATCAAATTGTAGAAGAATGGTTACTTAATGCAGAAGAATTGTAAAAATGGGGGGGGGGGGGGGGTTCATGTGCTCGTTTTAGTGCTAGCAGAGCCTCCTTGCGACGGATATCATCGTAAGACCCCCAAATCTAGTCAGGAACCAATGCAGGGATATACCCTGCTAGGATGCATGAATCTCATGCGGTTCACTCGAAACCCCATTTTCTTAAAAAAAAAACACACACACACACACAAACAAACAAAAAAACATATCACAATTGCAGTGATATGGTGAAAAATATTCAGAAAGAAAGGTCGATGTGCGTTTTTGTTATCATTTCCCTTCCACAGCCATAATGATATTATGTGGATGCAAGCGTGGAAAACTCCATATAATATTGATATGCACGCTTGTTTGTTTGTTTTACCCACTTGCTGTAACCATGTACAAAAAGTGATAATGGAGGAAGAAGAATAAATATAAGGAAATGGGAGTTTTGGCATTAGTCTGACGGTCCTCCAAATGAAAAACAAATCTTAATACAATGACGTTGATTGTAGATTGCATGTGTTGGTTGTTGCAGTGGTTGGTAAAGTGCGTGTTGTAAGCTATGGAGAAGTACCTGCCCCCCCCCCCCAAAAAAAAAAACACAAAAAACAAAAAACAAACAAAACAAAAACAAATGATTCTCCTTTTGTTACACCAGATTTGGTAATAAAAAAAATAATATATGAATGGTGAAAGTGATGAATAGTCTTGTCTGATAACACTTTCGTGATCTTGTATTTTGTAACCAAAAATAAAAAACCCAATATTTTGTATTATTATACTAGTAATGACAAGTTTAGATCTAATTTAAATTTTAACAGAGACACTCAGATTGTTTTAGCTGCTAGACCTAAAGATGAAATGTGTGTCATATGCTTGTTTTGTTGTTGTTGTTGTTATTGTTGTTGTTGTTGTTGTTTTAACACCTAGTCCAATAGACTAGTGAGCCTTATCGACCCCGACTAGGGCCTATAGGCCCTTGGTACCTTAGCACTCGACTTTACCATGTTGATGACCGGATAATGAACTTCATGTCACAAAACAGATCTATGGATTGAAAATGGAAACAGCTCTGTTCCACTTCCAAGCTTCGCGATTCCGTCAATCAGTGTTGTGCTACAATGACCATGTATATGCGGCTCGGACCGCTGAACTTTGCATGGTATGTACAGATTGTAACGCCTACAGTCGGCACGCGAGCCGAGCGAGGCCGCCCAGGCTGCGCGGCTGCCCGGCGCGGCCGCGGTGGGGAGCTGTCGGGTATCCGTACGTACACATACAACACTGTAGCTCGATCTACTAGCAGCTGCTCAGCTCAGCTAGCTCAGCTCATCACTCGTGCGTGCGCTTCTACGCTCTTTGTTACGTCACTGACACCTGCGCAGCTAGGATGCGCACAAACTCAACTGAGGAACGTCCTTAAATTATGATGATGAAAGTATGATTTGAAATTGATTATTTTTTTTGTATCATTCAATAATTCCTTGCATTTATTTCATTTTTTTACTTTTTAGTTTCCAACAAAAATAAAGACATACAAAACATGCTAAAAAAACAACAACAAATGAAACTTGTTGAACCAGGTGTGTGAAATTGGTGTGCCTCGATGGAGTTGTAGAAGTACATCCATGAGAGAATAGAGCTATCTTGACCACACATGTTGAAGTCAAAGAATGTGTTCCGGACTGAGCACTACATAGTTGATGGAGGTGGATTTCTAGATTTACTCCTGTATACTTTCTACACTTCACTGTTGTATGTGTGCTGTGTGTTGCATTATTATTATTTTTTTTATAGTATATTGTGCATAAGATACTAGAGTTACCCCTCCCCCCCCCAAAAAAAAAAAAGAAAGAAAGAAAAGAAAAGAAAAGATAAAAAGCAATTTAACCCCAGTAGTGTACAACTGTATTCTCATTTTATTTCATCTTATTTCATTATATCTTCATATGATTACATGATGCATTGCATTAGTTCAGATCTAGTGTTATCAAAATATTGTGATATCTGCTCATTTCATCCATCTCTCATGCTGTGTTTGATATGTTGATTTTACAGAAGTGACTGGTGATTGCTAATAAATTAAAAGTAGGGAGTTAAAATGAATGTATGGTCACATGTCAAATTTCAAGTTATGTGGCTTGCTTCCACCTATGATTTTGATGACATGACAGCTGGAAGATCCTGATAATTCGGAAGTATGTTGTAAAAGTAAACTTGAAGAGCATATTAGGCCTTTACTGATGAACCCATTTAGCAGAAGTTTTAGGCCAAACTATCACTACAGCTACCCTTATTTAGGTTACACATTGTATGTATTTACCAAAAATTTTGTTGAAAGTGTAAAGGATTGCAAATGTCAGCATCTGCTCTCAATATTTTAATTTGTAGTTCCACAAAATCCTTTGACAAGTGCAAGAATAAAATCCATTATTAAGAAAAGGTATGCAACACCAAAGTTTGCTGCATGAGCTAAATACAGTATAAAATCTTTTGTGTTGAACTTCCAGGGGAGTGGAACAAGTTCTGATCGACTACGTCCACGGCGATACGATATCGAAGGTTGCCAACTACTCCCTGGTTGCCATCTCTGCTCTCTCCTTCGCCGGCCTCTGCTACTTCAACTACAACGACGTGGGGCTGACGAAGGCCGTCATGATGCTCTGGTCGTCATAGTGACGTGGTCTTCTTCCCTCCCATGCCCAGATGCTGCAGCGCCGGGCTCCCCACTGGC
This sequence comes from Diadema setosum, assembly GCF_964275005.1. Taxonomy (NCBI): domain Eukaryota; kingdom Metazoa; phylum Echinodermata; class Echinoidea; order Diadematoida; family Diadematidae; genus Diadema; species Diadema setosum. The sequence goes on from NC_092690.1 coordinate 5,678,719, forward strand.
ATCATTACCCAGATTATTTTGTAGACATTTACTACCCAGTGTGCTTTGTGCTCTGTGTGGATGAGTTAAAAAGAGACTGCTGCCCCCTGGAATTCCCGTTGATTCGATCTGTCGGTCTGCCGAAGGATGTATGTAAAGATTCATTCCTCTTGCAACTTTAAGTTCAAGATCACCTAGAGGTGAAAGACACGTGGCCCTTTGGAAGGTGTGCTTTTCCACAGCATGCCTTTAGCAAGAAAATAGCGTTGATTGTGCTAGTAAGATTCGTGGCTCACTTGTTGTAGAGGATTTTTTTCTTTATCTGACCACTGTGAGGTCCACGATTGTTAATTACCTCTATTACTATTGGATCCTTTCCATTCTAAAGGCTATGTGTCCCTCATATACACAGAGCTTTTCGCCTACTTGAACCTGGTAGTATACCTGTTAACTGTTTTTTCCATTGAGACCCATTTCACAGAACTCATTCCTATAGCAAAATTTCACTATAAATTGCGCAATGTACAATTGTACTGGCAGATGCAATGAAAAGCAGTCGTGAGTACTGTTATCTAGTGATTTTAATACTAAAGGGTAGTCAGACTTGCCCCTACTGATTTGCTTATTATTCTTCTGAATATGATGCATCACACTTAACCCCGGGGTACCGTAGTACCCCGGCTAACCGCGTTGTGTAGCGCCACCTCACGTCCACTCGAGGACAGCCAGAGAAAAATGAATGCACTGTGTGTGCGTGTACATAGCATTCCCATGCCACTGCATGTTATACTATACGTGCATGGAAGCTGCGATACCACTAGCGTGTGCTTTAGTGCAGTGCAGTGCAGTGCAGTGGCTAGCGCGTGCTAGCTCCAGCACCAAAATAATTTCCTCTTTTTGGCACCCAGGGTACAACCTTTTTAAAAAAATAAATAATTCAACAAAATGGCTGATTTTTATTTGGTACCCCAGGATACCATTTATGTCATCATATGTCCTTTGGTAGTAAACTGTACTTGGGATAATCAAAAGAGTTGTGTAATCTGTCAGTAGATAATATGGGCTAAAGAAAGCTTGGAACTCTTTCAAAATTGCCCCAATTTTTTATGCCTTATAATATCTGTGGCAATATGAGGAGAAGAAAATGGAAAAGTATGATCTTCCCTTTTATCGGCATGTTAGATCCATACTTAATGATTTTGTTGTATTGTAACTGTATTAAGTTTGAACATGCGGGCACAAATACACATGTGGTGTAGTTTGACTCCTGTTTGTGTCAAGCCCTTCATCTGATTGTTCTCGCAGCTTTCACAAACTCTGTGAGGATCTCGTTGCTTTTCGATAACCTTTCCATTTCTTCACCCATCTTCCAAGCTTGCAAGCAGTATCTTCAGCACATATTCAAACTGTGCAGTCCCGTTGTATACATTATCAGGGACTGGTGTAAAATCAGTTGGCATACTCCAGATGTGGGCAAACACACAGATTTAACTGACATGTATTTTCTCTTTTACCTCCGCACTTTCAATCTAAGAAGCTTACACAGGTCATATAACCATAAGCCAGTGGGGAGCCCAGTGTGAACGTATTTAAACAAAAACAGAAATAACAATGCAAATGTGAGCGGGTGAGGCATGTATTTTCTATGAGCGATGGTCCTTCAAATTACTGTCAGAATGAACTGCTGAATGGAAGCAGTGATATTACAGTTTTTTGGCCTATGTGTGTCTGCTGTCATTGAGAGTCTACAGTGGAAAACATTACACTATGGGAAGCCAGACAGACTCAAACGTTGTTAGTCACTTTGTTTGTTTTGCTTACATTAAGAAAGGAAGGTGGACAGAACATACGAAAGAGGAAAAGTTGGAAAAAATAGTCGATGCATCTGCAAAAATATAAAAATGGAAACTATTCAATAAGTCACCTAATGTATGGGCCATAAGCACCATGATGTATGTTTTTTTTTTTTTGTATGTGTCATACATAAATAATTGTGATGTAATAGAGATTATTGTGATGTCATACAAATGATTGCAACATGTATTCTTCTCCACGTCTGTGTTGTGATTTCCTGAATACCGCCACCTCGCAAAGATGTACTACAGCTGGTTTAATGATACTGAAACGAGTTGTATCCTTTTGCAGGCCAATGACCAAATTATGTGAGGCTTACAAAACATCACCCATCAAAGTATGTAAGGGAAAGCTTCATAAACTCAAAATTGAAGGACAAGTTTTTGCTGTTGTGGAAGAAGTGTAATTTTGTATGGACATCAATAAGCTTTTTTTTTTTTTTTTTTTGGTTCTTATTGAAATGTTTGAAATTGCAAGCTTACAGCAAATAAAAAGTATATACCTCTCAGCATCATTTTTTTTTTTGGTGTTCATTATGCACAGTCAAATTTAAACTTTTGGAAAAGATTTCAAATACATGTACAGTATATGTAAATGTGTTTATTATGATGTTAGGTACCAATAAGACAGTGGACGTGTTTGCAAGGAATGGAAAATTATGAAAAATACTTTTCCAAAAGTCTGCATAACTGTCAAATTCACTGAGAACTGCAAAAATTTTGTCTGAATCTTGCTTTTGATAATGAATGGTAAGAGTTTAACATGTACATCCAACTGTCATATTGGCCAAGTTTGTGTCCACTCATTGTTTGCAGATGTTCAAACTGGAATCACTCTAAATTTTCGACGAGTTGAAGTCAACAGTGATTACTTGATAGATTGGTGTACGACAGCAGCCTGAAATATTCAACCCTTTGACATTTTCTTTCTTTGAATATGGAGGTATGGTTATTAAGGGCTTGGTTCCAGGTGGTCTTAAGTTGTGTGTCACAGTTCTTCTCTGTATAACCCTACAATATTTGTATCTAGGCATAAGTTCGGTGCCCTTCTTTGGGGGTGTGGCTGTAGGTAAGCATATGGCACAGCACATATTTAATAATTTTTGTCTTTTCTAGCAAACAGTGCTATTTCACATTTTTGAGAAAGAAAAGGGTTTTTCAATCAGAAAGATTTATTGTTATGCCATGGCATGGACGTTAAACTGTTTGTTCTATCTTGTGGCAATCTTAATTCATCTTGCAAAGATTGGTCGACTTGAACAGACCTGAGTATGTGTGTGTGTGTATTTGTATAAGTTGTGTGTTATTCTTCATGATGTATGACATTTTTAAAGAGGCAGCGATACGGCGGCATGCTGCCGTGTGATATATTGTCAATATATCCCAATAAACTGGTCCTTGGGGGTCAGTATGATATTATTTGTGGTATTACCACTGGTGCATTCATTGTGTCACCTGTTCCTCCTGATTATGCTGATGATTATGGTGATGATGCACAAGCTGATGATTAATGATGACAATGATACTCTGCTACAGCTACTACACGTACTACTGCTACTGCTATGTACTGCTGTTGCTGCTACTACTACTGCTTCTACTTTCTACAACTGATACAGTATTAGTGCTTATGATAATACTGTTATAAAATTATTGTAATTATAATTGTAATTGTAATTATAATTGTAATTGTAATTACAATAATGATAATGAAAATATTACTATTGTAATTATTATTAGATGGACAAAGAGGGCGAAAACGTCTGTAATCAAAGGGGAATGAAAGTCAAGTATTATGAGAAATATCTCTGCCTTCACTCATTCCTCATGATACTTGGCCTTCATTTCTCTTTGACTACAGACGTTTTCGCCCTCTTTGTCCATCTAATGGTGATGACAATAAAAATTTAGCAATTACCGTATGGTAATTATAATCTATTATGAACGCAGAGTAGAACACGTCAGCAAAGTCAGGAAAATTAAATAATCTCTCTTGACAACTTAAAATGTAAAGAATTTTTAAAGTTTCAGTGCTGCCATCCACATAATTTATATGGCATGTATTATTATATATAATATATTATATATAATATATAATATATTAGGTATTAGATATTATATATCATATGTTATATATTACATATATATATTATATTATATATCTCCTTTAAGAACTCTGAAGGACTCAGAACTCGGTATACCTCCGTTCTCAAGTCAAGAGTCCTATACTCTATACCACAGGGACCCAAGTATGGTAAAAGAAGGGCGGGATGGTTGAAAACGCAGGTCATAGTCATAATGCCTGATGAGGGATGACAGGGTATAATGGATAGCTGATGCACAATATTGTTCGATCGTTTCAGATTAAAAAGAAAGAAAAAGAAAGAATGATTGTTTGTTTGTTTGTTTGTGTGTGTGTGTGTGTGTGTGTGTGTGTGTGTGTGTGTGTAAATAGAGGGAGGATCTGTGCTAAAACTAATATAATTTCATTCCTTCTGTGCATTATCAGGAAGAAGTATATTACCCTTGACCTTTCAACATCCTTCAATTAGTGATCACAATGTATCTCAAAAAAGGTGAATAACATTATATGAGCATTTGTGTTTATACAAATGTAAGTCTTGTGACACCGTGATATCATCACCTTATTTTATTACCGACAACGATATCAGCATTTAGTGAAGAAGTCTATGAAAAAAAAACCCATATTAACTCAAGACTTCTGAATGTGTACTATGTGACTGGAGAAGGTTTAAATATCATCTCTCCTCTCTCTATTTCTCTGCGTATATTAGGCATGTATATACGTATAATATTATATTCATATCTTTATATCACATATGTATTATACAAATATTTCATAAAATGAAAGAGAGCGTAAGAGAATACAGAGAGACAAGGGGGAGGGAGATCGAGGAGAGAGAGAGAGAGAGAGAGATTAGTGATACACGTTATATTGTTATTACATACTGATATATTTCATTTAGGCCTATATGAAATATATATATATATATATATATATATATATATATATATATATATGTGTCTATATCAGATATATATATATATGCATATATATATGCATATATATATTCATATATTCCATACATATGAAATATGTATCTGTATGATTAGCATATATGTATCATATATAAAAAATGTCATATATTATATTGTTATTTTATATTGATGTAGCTCATATATATGAAATGTATATATCTTTTTATAATTTATGTATCATATAAGAATGTCATGTATATGAAAGAGAGAGGAAGAGAATACAGACAGACATAGGGGAAGAGGGAGATCGAATAGGAGAGAGAGAGAGAGAGATTAGTGATACACGTTATATTGTTATTATATATTGATATATTTCATTTATATGAAGTGTACTATTAATATCTTTATATCATATATATATATACATATATATATATATATATATTCATATATTCCATACTCATGAAATATATATCTGTATGATTAGCATATATTTATATATAAAAATGTCATACATATGAAAGAGAGTGGAAGAGAACACAGGCACACACACACACACACACACACACAGGGAGAGAGAGAGAGAGAGAGAGAGAGAGAGGGAGAGGGAGGGAGAGAAAGATTGACTCTGAAGTATATCATGTATTATACCAACATTGCGATATGACAGCTGTTTTCTCGGTCAGCTTTGTGGCGCAGAAAGAAGACCTCGCTTCCGCTGCCCAGCGGCGGCGGCTGGCCAGTCAACCAAAACCCGGAGGGCCGCCACAGCAATGCGCACAGTGTCTGTGTTGGTATTTACAAATATTAGCAGAGCCCTCCACACCTGCCAATAACTAGGTCCTCTCTAATAGAGTTTTACACATGACCGTTGCTCCGTGTTCCGGGACGACGACCGGGAGACAGGGCGTAATAAAGTCCCTAAATTAAAGTCCTCAGACCGTCCGAAAGGAAGTGGGGGATGGAGACAACGTAGTCAAGCGGATGAGAAGGTAAACAGATGGTGAGTTAGTTTGATGTATTAGGTTGAGTGTGTGTTTGTTCGTATGTTTATGATGTATGTGTGCATCTGAAGTTATAAGTTCTTTTCTCCCCCCCCCCCCCTCCTCTCTCTTAACAAACTTCACGTGCAACGGAAAGAATGAGATGCGCAGCCTACTTTCATTTTTTTTTTTTCAAATCCGGTATTCATAACTTAGCGCTTTTCCATTTTCGGTTTAAAGATAAACACAAGATGATAAAAATATTAAGTACACTGTTAATTTCCTGATATCCCTACACTAAAATAACAAATTTATTAAGCTTAGAAGTTTCCCTTCATTACCGTCATGACTGTGTATAGTGAAGGAAATACAGCACTCTCCCGTACTGCCGTTTTCTTCAAGTATAGTTTAGAAGCAAGCGTGAAATAATGTATTTCCACATGATTTTTCTCCTTCAAGTCATTCCCCTCCCCCAAATTTTGTACTGGAAATCTTCAACATGTTTCACAAACTCAAACAACAGTAAAGATGGGCCAAGAACATTCTAATAATGCAGTTATGAACAAGAGCAATCAGTTATGCCTGCCGTCTCGCTCCAATCTGGTCAATGGCAGTGCAACTGAGTTCGTTGTTTGAACACACATGCATGGTTTTTTGTTGTACTGGCGTCCATGCCAATGTTTCGATTCTTACGCCTATAAAACAATCGTTTCTATGATCCTATTCTGTTTTTATTTTGTCCAATTTTCCTCCGTTTTCATCATTCCCAGTACAGTTGATAACATAGGCTTGAGATTTCTCAACTGCCTAAAATTACCCTTTTGTTGAAGTATCTACCCCTTACCCTTTTCCACCTTAATGTATGGCCCTGCATTATTATACATTAAAAGTAGTAAATAACCTTGTATGCACTGTCACACTCACGACAAAATGCATATCTTTGTATAGAAGAACTGTTCTGTACAGGGCTAAGCATGTGTTTGGAGTATACTGGTTAGAAGTGCATGGAAGAGCATGTACCATTTGTTACAGTAAACAGAGCGTATCTATAACTTTGCTTTGTCTAAGCTAAGTTTTGTCTATGAATAAAAGAACTATAGCTTACAATCGAGAATCATAACGTAATCGATAAATGTCACGTGGTAACAATGTTGGACCATTCACAGAACATTGATTATAAAAACATCATTTCTTATTCATGAAATAATATTTTACGAATTATTTGCACATAATGAGAATGAGAGAGAGAGAAAGAGAGAGAGAGAGAGCGATCATAAATAAACTTTTACTAAAAATACAAAGCAAGAAGAGAGAGGGTGAGACGGGGGGAAGTGGTGGGATGTGGAGGAATTATGCATCATTCAATTGCATTTCTCTACTGATTGTGTAGCTAGCTATGAATGCGACAGTGTGTCATCCTTCTCAGTCAAATGACAAAGGACATACTCGACTGTTTACGTTGTTTATTTTGTGTGATACGTGTTTTGTTCCTTCAGTTAAAGACAGAGAGAACTGTAATAAACCATAATGTCCATATACAGAGGCCGTTATCAAAGTCAAGCGATTTGCTTATTGATAACGGTCTCCTCCACCCGTATACTTTAACATATACTATGGAACATACTAGATAATATACGTACATGTATTCTTATAATTTCATCTTTGAAATGAGAATTTTTTGTGTATATTTCAATGTGAAAATTTTTTATTATGCCATATTGATTTGTTTCATACAAGTGGAGAAGTGAAACTTACTGAATCTGAATCGACATTTTTTTTTTCTTTTGGATACAATGTGTCACATAACATAATTGATTTAGCGTTTTCATAAAAAAAAACATAATGACATATAATACAGTGTATTTTCTCTTTCTTTGCTTGTGATCAATAATGCACATTCCTGTGAGCACACTGTCACCTGCTTATTGCTTCGTTCTGTAATTCTGCTGTGCAAAGCCAACTTGTCTGTCAAAGTGTCGTCAGTGGATATTAAAGGGGTGGTACAGTTTTGGTTGAGAGGGACTTTGAGGGTTCCAAAGTTTTTTTTTTTGATGATGATGATTTTTTTTTTTAAAGATAATGAAAAACCTCTTATGAAATAATGTGAAAGACCATATGACTCTACGAGGAATTCAAAGTTTATTTGATGAAAATTGGTTTTGAAATGGCTGAGATATCTACATAATTAATCATCACACACCTTTTATTATATAGGATCGCTTTCCTTTTCTTTGTTTTTGGATATCTCAGCCATTAAAGATCCGATTTTCTTCAAAGAAACTTTGAATTCCTCTTATTTATTGTATGCTCTTAACTATTTCATAACGTGGTTTCAAATTATCTTGCAAAAATTTAAAAGCTTAACAAGCAGTACTATGAACCAGTATAATGTAACAGAGAGAGAGAGAGGAATAAGTGACTCTCTCAACATAACATTATGATTGTAATACGCCAACAGCCATCAGCCTTTTTCCTATAGCTGTCGCCTCGTTCTGCTCCTTTGAAACTGTGCTTGCTGCATCTTATGTAAAGTTATTCACGTTAATGAAGGATTCTTAAAATGCTTGTTTATCATGGTTTGATTCACACGATTAGATGTGGAACTACAGTGTAAAATAGAGCATCGTAGAGTCATTTATTCTTCTTTGTATCTCACTTATTATTTTTCGAGCGTGAAATTGTGTGAAATAAGCTATATCGAAAGCGTCCAGCGGGTTGACGACAGTGTTATGCAATTAAAACATTCACATGGAACATGCTCGGGTCATTCCAGCTGATTGGTCTCAGTCAAAGAATTTCTTTGCAATACTTTTAGAAGAATTCTTGTCGTTGGTTTTATTTTCTCTTTTTTTTTCGATGACTGATTTTTTTTTTTATGACAGTGGCGTCATTTCTTAGAGAGACGAATATAAATGGCTGAAATAGTATAAATGGCAGGAAGATTCTTTCGTTGAGAGCACAGGTCCCGGAGCATCAAGATCGAAAGAAGCACTGATCGGCTGCAGTTCAATCCAAGACATCAACAGTGAGTATGATACCTGTGAAAAAATGTTTCATGTTTGTAGGTAGATTTCAAAGGGTTATAAGTACGACTCTACCTTATAGCCCTTGATCCTGGTGGGGAGAGGGTGGGCGGTGCTCACTGGGGCCAAAATTACATTCTTTGACTTTCCGGATCGATATCATTTTTTGTATACCCACTGTTAATGTCATCTTTCTTTTCTCGCATACCAGAGAAGTCTAAGAAAAACAACAACAATCAACCAACCAAACAAACAAACAAATAAACGATACGAGTATACTTACTCTGGCTTTTGGTTTTTCGGTATTTGGGTGCTCATTTTTCTTCCTGTGTTCATTTATTGCAATATGATTGTCCAGCACTGACCTCCTTGAAAGTTCTTAAAAGCAGATGCCATCAAAGTGCGTAACTTGAATGAAAATGAACACTGTGAAATCGTCTGTAAATACTCAGGGTACTGTTGGATGCTAAAAAAAAATATGCGTAGTTTATGTTGAGATTTTCAAAGTTTAGAAAACTCTTTTCATAATATCTCTACTATGTTGGCTCACAGGAAACCATGGCAACCAAAGTTTTCATCGCATTCATGGCCCTGCTGGTGGTAGCCATGGCCTTCGAATTCGACCCTACCGACGAGGAGGTCGCAGCCGACGTCGAGTTCATGAAGAGGGACCCGGTCATGCAGGACTTCTGGCTGGCGGAGAAGAGGGGCCAAAGCATGAGGAAATACAAGGGTGAGTGTTACGTAATCCCCCCCCCCCCCCAATCGTCCTGTTGTTCACAGGACTATGATAGTATATATCATTACGTATCCCGCCCCATGCAGGGCAGTGTGTCTCTTGTGTCATAAAGTACTATGATGGTTTGCCAACAGTTGAATTGCAGGCATATGTTTAATTCAGAGGTTCTTTTCAATAATCACAACGCTTTATTTAGGATTGTACGTGGTATAGCTGAAACGAAAACATAATGAAACTGATAATAATCATGGAAATTGCAGTTGATAGGAGTTGGAAATCTAAGTTACAAATGCTCGGAGAAGACAAAATGTATAATCAGCTGAAGATATCTTAATCATTGTTAATACAAGATACTTGGTGAGGTAATCTCTCTTGCAGTTCCAAGAAGCTATTTCGTCACTGTGTGCACATGGTGTGTACTAATATAGTTATTTTAGTCTGCCATAAGATAGATACTCTCACGGCGCAAGATTCTTAGGGTACGTATTTAAGTTAAACGTGAAAAGATGACCAGTCATAATACTAAGCTTAAATCAGCGTGACCTACGAAAAAGGCTCTGATTGTTCACATCTATTTTCCTGATTATAGTGTAGAGATACATTTTCCTGGTTTATTCCGCTAATTTACAGATGAGAACTCAGATAAACTGACATTGAAGCATTCAATCAAATCCGAAACAGTATTGTCATCTGTATTAAGTATATTTTTCATACAGAAGAAGAAGAAGAAGAAGAAGAAGAAGAAGAAGAAGAAGGAGAAAAACTATGTCTTTTTTTTTGCAGCATAGAATCATATCGAACCATTGATAGTTGCAATATCAAATAAATTGTTTAAACTGCGATTGGGTACATTAACTAAGAAATGTTCACCATCAAAGTGTTCTTTGTCAATACAATTACAATCATGACAACGGGCATCTCAGATACGATTAGCATGTTAAGATTGAGTTTCAGTGTATGATACCAACCTATTCTAATCAAAACGTGCAGACTTTGTAATTTGCTTGTGTTCATATCAATGTCTATACGAAAAAGCCTTAAAGGGGAAATCAAGTCCAAATATAAGTTAGTCTCATAAGAAAGAGTAAAGTATTACAAGTTCAACTGTATAAATTATTGATCGAAATCAGACTGAAAATAAGGAAGTTATGACATTTTGAGGTTTCACTATTTCGGGGGGAAACAGTATTGAACAGGCATATTGTTCTGAATATGCAAATGGCAAAGTGAATATGTCATCCCCTATACAATTAACTTATCATAATCATAGTTTGTACATAAAATTGTGAAATTTCCAGTTTTTCATTCAAATGCAATTATGCCTTAGGCTTAAATCCTCTTATATCTAACTGATCACTATTCTGCAGTTATTCAACCAGGAATAACGTCATGTTTCAGACTTCAAAGACAGAAACGCTGAATTTTCGTCATTTCTTTTTTTTTTTTTACACGATCAATGGAAAAATGTGCGGGTATGACATGGTTAGCTCACTCATTTGCATATTCAAGTCAAATTTTCACTGTTGAACTCGTAAAAGTTCATTCTTTATCATCAGACTAACTCATATTTAGACTGGATTTCCTCTTTAAGTCCATAAGAGTCCATATTCTTAAGTTAGGGAAATATTGTGTAATACAAATTTCATGACATAGAAAAAAAAAATGAATAATTACCATTTTGCATTACATCGCAAGGAGCTACCAAATGTGAAAGCCAAATTCGGACGTGGGGAATTTTTCATTCAAATATTCAATTTCCAATAATCGTTTGAACACTGTCTTTCTTGTCTCCCTGCCTTCCTCTTTCGGCATTAGCTTGCGAAGGCGCCCCCGGCTGTTGGTGTATGAGGCGTGGTGGCAAGGTGGCATACTGCGGAGGTAAGTCACCATCTTCAGCCTCTATTACTAGTATTGTCGATGGCCTCGATTGGAGTTCGTATAGAGTGTATGCCCCAGTCACATATAAACACGGATGCTCAAGGATCTGCACGGTGATCAGGGGACGTCCGGGAAGATCCGGGATTTTGGTATGACTGTACACACGGTATCAACACGGCAGCTATACGGATAAGGCCGGAAGAGCGCGGCGTCTACACGGACAAACACGGCATCTACACGGATCAACACGGCAGCTACACGGCAGCCACACGGACCACCCCGGATTGCTTTGCCGACACGGCAGTCCCCGGATGACGCCGGATGTTTTTGACCTCCAAAAGTTGCCGTGTTGGCCTCCCGGCGTCAACACGGATCTCTCCCCGGATCAGATCCGGGGTGGTCCGGAGTGATCCGGGATGTCTGTGTGACTGGGGCAATAGAGTAAATATCGGGTCGAGCATGCGCGCAAGAGCCTTGGTTTATCTGGCTCGCTTCGCTCTCTATCGGAATTTTCTCCTCGATCATGACGATATCGACTCTACCGACTCCAACAGCGCCATGTCTGCCGCCAGGAAGCTCAGTATATAGTCAACACCTATAGTATACCCGCTGCATGCTATAAGGATTAGAACCAACACTTGCTGTCGGGCGAAAGCTCGGTGGTCTAGTGGAGATGACGCCTGTCCGGTGATCAGGAGGTCGTAGGTTCGAATCCTGCTCGAGTATGTACGCCCATGATTTTTATCATGGCTACTACTAAAACACTGATCAATTCAGTGCTTATTTACGTCGATGTGGGGCAATTTGTCAATCAGTTGCAACCTATAGTATAGTTCAGTACAGTATGTCCCCCCCTAAAAAAAAAAATACAATCGGATTTTTGCATTGATAACTTCCAATATGATTTAACTGTCTTAATGCTACTTCAGTGTCTTAAGATATAACATCTTAGCTATATTATGCAGACAGCCCCATTCCGTTTGGTTGAGTAGTCACAGAGATATGTGGATCATTGTAACGCATGTCATGGGTCTGATTCTTCCAAGTTTAGGCACTTGGATGCTCTTGGGACTGCATAATATGTGAACACAACGGACAAAACTTGCAGGGAAGGGATTCCTGACATGCTCTACAAAACTCCACATTTCTCTTTGACCACTGAAGCAAATCGGATTTGTTGTTGTTTTTTGTGTAAAATGTGGGTAATAAGGTATAGTTTCATACCCTAAAATCGTATTTGGATTGATACACTATTTTTAGAGTTATCATTTTGGAGAGGGTCCCCTTGTATTTTTATTTTTTTTTTTGGACATACGATAGAGGTCTTCCTCTTCCTCTTATTCTGACTTTGATCCCAGCGGGTCAGGTTGGCAGTGTATACACAACTCCTCTATTTCCCTCCATGTAGATGTTTGCCTGCAATCTAGGGGCTTTCCCATATTTAGGGACATCCCCTTCTCAAGTTCTTTCCTCCACAACATCCCCCTCCTCCAGATACACCCCAGCATCATTTTGCTCAGCATTTTATTTTCCCTACCCTGATGCCCTGATATAATAAAAATAAACAGACATAAAAGAAATATTGCATGTCCAATTTGTGCACTTTTTCTATAGTGCTATGTTACGTCTCCCAGGCAACTATACAGGAGAATTCTTCCAAAATTTCGTGAAAATGTTCAAGCATGTAAAGATTGATAAAAGCTATGCCTATCTGTATATAAATTTATTATATCAAAGCAATTTATTTTAATTCTCACTTAATTGTATGTATACCATACACGTTGTGGGTTCTTTTGTCTTGTTTTGTTTTCCAAGTTTGCCTTTTAACATGTTAGCCTTATATCAATCGTTATTTATTCTTCCAACAGGTGCCGGTGGTGGAGCCATCTAAACGCCCTCACCACTCCGGACGGCCTCCTTGATGAACGGAAACTGGCAATGTACAGATCAGACTTGAGTGGAGACTATGCACGACATCATGCACTGCGCAGTGCTACATAGACTTGACGGGTTGTTACTGATCTTTTCCGCTGCCTTATAGAAGGGTTATGCATTTCCCTGAGAAGACAGCATATTCATTAAAGATATGAATAAAGATAAGAAATGATTATGCAAAGCACAGACAAAATGATTTGACGTCTGTTTTTTGTGCAGTGTCGGAAATAGTTCAACTATTATTTTGGTTGCTGATTGTTGACGACTGGAACACAGTATACACTGTATAATTAAAAAGTTGAAAAGCGTATATCAGATAAAATTGCGTTACAAGGTGTAAAGAAGACCAGAACTATGTTGTTCAAGGAAGTGGGTGCCACTCTGTGTGTGTGTGTGTGTGTGTGTTCGTGTGTATTTGGTCGTGTGTGCATTTGTGCGTGATAGCATGTGACAAAATTCACCAAAGGATTGACCAAGTAATTATGCATTGAGTGATGTGAAATAATTTAAAGTTATGTCTTTATCAAAAAATGTTTATATAGAGAGTGGCATTAATTGTGTCTCCAAATATGAACATTGCTAAGATTATTCCGATATATCATATACATTGAAGAAATGGAGACAACGAAGACATGAATGATTATGGACGAATTTCTTTGTATATGTTTGGTTTTGAATTAACAGAAATATAATGAACTAGAACTGAAATATTTTCAATCACATAACTTTTTAAAAATCAATTTCAGCTTAGTTTCGTTTAAAAAAAAAAAACATACATCTCATGCGCTACAAAACCCTCATTTCAATTCCTTTCATTTCATTTCAATTTATTTTCATTTTTCTCACATATTACAATAAAGTACAGTGTATATAAAAACGAAAATTATACAAAATATAAATTAGATGAAACTTCACCGGAATTTATAAAATTTTGTCTCGTTATAAACACAAGGTCTGTATACATGCGAGTTGAACTGTGGTCATGATGCGAAAAAATATGATGGGGCCTGCGTAAAAGCAAGCTTGTACAGCCGCAGGTCCCTTGGTAAATCAGATCATACTAAAAAAAAAAAAACAAAAAAAAAAAAAAAAAAAAAAACAGAAACACTCCTTCGAAAATGTCCCTTATACAGGATGAATCTTCCTGAACTTCTCCAAGGCCTTCAAAACTATCAAAAACAAGATACAAGTATACTACACCTATTGGATACGTGCTATGGCATTTACATTGGTTCAGGGGTTACATGGTTTAAAGACAATCGTATATACGCCTATGAGTATTTGAATAATGACGAATGTGATCTAAAGAATATTTTGTGGAATTCCAGCTACAATCATCATACGTGTAGACCATGCAATCAAGTTAAGGCTACAAAAAGAACCGAAAAGAACGAACATTATTTCGACACTGTAATGATGTAAGACATGTAAGATGTTGATAATCAAGGATACGAAAGAGTATGTGAAAACAATAAAAGAAACAAAAACGAGAAAGAGAGAGACAGTGTGTGTGAGAGAGAGAACCCCACAAATTTATCAAAATTGTTAGCAAAGAGTGTGTTTAAATAATATCCTCAAAGAATAAATCGCAGAAAAGATGACTTGGTATAAACCTGTCTAAGCAATGTAAATATTGGTATTTCCGTGACTATAAGGTGGGAGAGGGGGCTGCCATGTGTTTTCCACGTTTGTGTCGTTCTAATATGTCTGTTAACGTCCCGTCATTGATACGCATTGATAAGTTGATGACTGATCCACCTACACAGTATACTTTATTTTCTTTTAATATAAGTCACCGCGCGTAGGGCTCCATTTGGGGATTGACGTGGAGGTCATATATATATGTCTATTCGATTTACCTCGTCGTTTCATCCGATCACCTGAGAGAGAGAGAGAGAGAGAGAGAGAGAGAGAGAGAGAGAGAGAGAAAACCAAATGTTATGAGTGGGTTTCAGCAGGGAGCCCTTCAGGGGTTCAGTAACGGTCATTAATTTTGATATCTCGTTACAATTCAAAACCTTCAGGTTAGATTAAACCGGTGACTCTGGCGTTACCTTTCCGGTAATGAAATCATGACATTTCCTCCAAAATTAAAGTTTTTCTCCGGCTCCATTGGTCAAGAGGTGACTGTCAAAATTTGAATGGAGAGGGCAGACAGGGCCAATTGTTCACGTGACCGGTACTCATGTTTTTGTTTTTTTTCTTGTAATTTTAATATCCACCGTCAAACGACAAAACTAAATAAAAACAGTAACAAGACAAACAATAACGGCAAAAAAAAACAACAACAAATAGGTGAGTAAATCATCTGTGGTTATTTTATTTTATTTTTTTTTTTGAGGGGATAAAGGAAAGCGGATGATATAAAATGGGTTGAGTTTGTCCCTTCCAGCAGAAGATTCAGCTGTGATTGTAGTTGAAACCAAGACAACTGTCGACAGTTTATTCCACCTGCGGGGAAATACAGACGGTAAGTGCAATTTTCATTTACAGCATCATCACTGCGTTTGATATTCTTTCAGAGAAAGAAAATACAATAACGGTGTGAAAGGTACAGTTTATTGTGAATGAGAGATTTTCATTCATGAACAGTTCAATACCATGTTGTTGTTGTTTTTTTTTATGGAAAAAACGATCGATTTAAACGATTTATATTTAGGACGTCATTTTTCGTACTCCTCCACGTCCATACGACACCATTGTATTAGCAGATGACTATTAAATCTTGCCAAACACCTTTGGAAAGTAAGATGCATATTTGTAGTTACAAAAAGGAAAATCACCTTAATTTCTGATTAGACTCCTTGTTTAATTCAGTGTGCTAATAGTAACTCTGAATGTGTAATTAAACCAAAGACGTTATTACTTCAAATATTTTGCATATAGGGTGGAAAAATAACAAACAAGAAACAACTGCATTTCCTTTATGTTCATGTATTAATATATTATGGATGTCTGTGATATTGTAGCAATCATCTCTATCCTGTCCACAATATGTTCGCAGACCCAAATCAACATGCTATCCAAGGTATTCTGCCTCTTCATGGCTCTCATGGTGGTCACCATGGCGCTCGAGCTCGACCTAACCGACGAGGACATTGCG
Source organism: Diadema setosum (assembly GCF_964275005.1). Classification (NCBI taxonomy): domain Eukaryota; kingdom Metazoa; phylum Echinodermata; class Echinoidea; order Diadematoida; family Diadematidae; genus Diadema; species Diadema setosum. Next base: position 5,695,209 of record NC_092690.1, read on the forward strand.
GCCGAAGTCGAGTTTTTGAAGCGCGACCCAGCACTGCAACAAGAGTTCTTCCTGGACGAGAAGAGGGGAGCAAAGATGAGGAAACTTAAGGGTATGTCACAATCTGAACCAATTTAAAAGAGACTTTCACATGATTTTCAGGCTTTTGCATCGAACATCTTATTATTGGTTATACCAAGGAGGTTCGAGAAATGGAGTCACAACAGTCTTATTCGCTTTGATCCCACGCTCGAAGCCGCCACTCAAAAATATTTGAAGTATGTGTCAAACTGGATCTGCCGCTCAGATGCGAAGACAATAGACTCGTGTCTCATTGCCTACTAGTAATCACCAGCCACTTTCCAAGGAAGATATGTCTTTGTGATGGTAATTACTTTTCGCTATCCCTACTTACAAAAGATGGGCGGTAGACAATGGTAAAGGCACGGGGGTGCGCGAATAGAAATTGCTCAAAATTAATATTGCTGAAATAGATATCAAAATTACTCGACTGTACGTGTCTGTACGCTAATCTGACATATTAATTTATAAAGAAGTATACTTGAAGATGATACCATATTAGTTTCATTTGGCGGAAATAAGGAAAAAAAGTGATAAAAACCGGCTTTCCATGAGGGTAAAATTTCAAACACTTTCACAAGATACAGCTCAGATTTACACTTTGGCACATATTATTTTCGAACGGAATTGACTTTTGTTTTATGTGCTTTATAATTAGGTGAAATTTAATTGCATTTGATATATAAACGAGCAGCATATACCCGATATTATGTTAGCGTTAAAAATGAATCTTCAGATTGCTCATAAGATGGCGGCTTCAAACATCGAACATCAAATGCACAAATGCACCCGTGGAATTCTCTTGTCTATCCATAGAAAACTGACAGCTGATTGAATAATTATAGTCAGTTGTAACTCTATCTCTCGAACCTCCTTGGTTATACTGGATACAGGGTCTCAGAATTCATACTGATTTGGATGAGGATGATTATCCCAATTTGTAACAAATCACAATGAACGAGGATGATGACATCACAGCAGCTTCAAACAAAATGCGTGATTGGATGCTCAGGGAAGCAAAGAAGAAGAAGAAGAAGAAGAAGAAGAAGAAGAAGAAGAAGAAATAAAAAGCATGCATAAATTCTACACAGAAGAAATTTTTACGCAAGTAGTGTTTTAATTGTATTACCATTACATTACATGAATATGTGAGCCTCGTATGTCACCATAATACTTCTTCATTGTGATTATATTTAGTGTTTTTTATTATATTGGTTTATCTGCTAAATGAAAACAATAAATATCACAAATAGTATATATATATATGACACTATCGGTTGTGTATCACATGATATGAAACAATATAAATCGTCTGAAATTTCGGTAGCATTTCTGCCTTTATGACCATTTTGCCCAGTATGGGTGCACATCACGAGCTGAGCCCCCACGAGAGTTATATAGTTTTTCAACGAAATCAGTACACCTCAATGTTTCCTTCACCGTCTCTTTGAACAAGTGACAAACATGAAAATGCAATTCCTTATTGGACCAAGATTAATGGTCACCCCTGGATGATTTATACACATTTTGTTCTCGTTAATATACAAATTATTATTATTTTTTTTTTTGTCGGTAACACAAGAGTAGTATTCGTTACATTATTTTTGCAATCATTAAATGGAAATTAGAACTTGGAACCATGTGTATGATTATGATGATGATGTAGAAACCGGTGGGTGAAAGGTGGGTGGGGGGGGGGGGGGTTCACACACCGCGTTTTTTCTTGTTATTTGTTTTGTTTAAAAAAAAAAGATAAAGTTGGGGGCGACCGATGCGCTCCCCCCCCCTTGATCCGCCACTGCAGCGGAGGTAGATTATATTAAATTTGTTTGGTAATTTGTTTTATATAATTAGCTTGCAACCACGCCCCGGGCTGCTGGTGTACGCGGAGGGGTAACAAAGTCGCCTATTGCCAAGGTAACATTTCTGTTCTTTGATGGCTACGATGTTAGTTTAATTTATGATAAAACATTGTTAATCAACCAAAGTCAGTCAAAATGTGCGCAAAGTATGTATTTTACAACCTTGAAGGCGGACGCTGTTTGCTTTTGCAGGCTTGATTCACAC